>NW_009233769.1:0-56022 GCF_000690835.1 Fulmarus glacialis | reverse complement strand
CGGGGGTCTGCCCGAGGGGGAGGAGGGTAAGGTAAGCGGGCCGTGCGGCCCCGGGCGCGCCTCTTACGGCCGGCGGCTTTGTACGCGCTGCCTCTCTCGTCAGGGCTCCCGCCAGGTGCAGCGGTCCCGCCTCCGAATTCTCCTCTTCGGATTAATTTCTTTCGCAAAGTTGCATCCTCTTCTACGACTTGGTTTTGCGGGGGACTTTCTGACTTGATTTTAGGGGAACTACCTAGAATTAACGCTTTCTGTTTTTTTTTCTTGACAGGTTTTGGCTGCTCTTTCGCCCGCAAGAGCCAAAGCTTTGTTAAGTTTTTAACGCTACGGATCTTGGTGAAGTTTCCTCAGAAGCGGTGCTGATCCTGTTAGCTTGCCGTCTGCACTGCTGAAATAATGTAGCGGAAATGATAGCTGAGCCCAACACAGCCAGTAACCTTCCCAGCCAAAAGTAAGACCTGGCGCACGTTGTCTATCAAATTTGTTGGTAAATTAGGGTGCTGCCCGTTGAATTTGTGCCTGGTGGATAGTGGGGCAGTATACAATGTGTCATTTTGGGTGGTAAGGAAGTAAAAAGGCACTACGTCTTGTTACTGATTTCTCCACTTTATTCCCTTTTATGTATTGTTTAGCATCTTCTTAATGTAGTGTTTTATGCTGATTGATAGGGACCTTGGCCTTACGAGCTTTTCTGTGCCTTGTTCACTACAGTGCAAATGAACTCCTTTGGAAAGAAATAACGGGCAGATTCATAGTCAACGCATGTGTTCACTTCAGTGGTGAATCTGGGTATGCTGAGGGGGAAGAGTGCTAAGTAATCTGTCGTCTCCCTGTTGGCATTGAAGGGGGCATTGCTTCTCTATAGCTGTTTTATCAGGGATACATCAAGTCTTCTCCCTTTCATAATGTATTTTTTCAGTCATCAGTTGAGATGATCTATAAACCAAATATATTCATATCATTGTTTACAGAATGGTATTTAGAAGCTCTACTTCTACTAGAGCAGATATAAATAAATGAGAGGTAAAGTTAAAATATTTGGGCATATCTTGTCTAGTTTCAAAGAGTGAAGCTTCTTAGATGTCCAGTGTTGCATGTTGAACTTGTTGCAGCCCAGTCTTTGCTGATCCTGTCACCTTCTGAGCAAGTCTGCTCCAGGTCTTTTGCTTCATTAAGCTCTAACGAAAGCTGAGAGATGTATTCCTCGTACTCCATGATGACAATTAATATAGCTTCCCATATGTCCTTTACAGTATGTTTCATCTGAAGCCAGCCTCTTAGTTTCAGAAGTTGCACCTGGCAATTGTTTAGCTGAGCTTCTTATGTTGCTTCTAAAAGATGAAGCAGTTGTATTGAAATTATAATTTTAAAAATCTACAGGTAGGATTCTTCCAGAAACATGAATTAATTGTTCCTTTTACACAGCTAAAGGAATATGTTACCTCTTTGTTAAAGAGGTATTTTTCTTTTTAAGTGTGAGTCACTAAATCTGCTCTAAATGTTTATTAAGATGAGAAAACTGAATTCAGAAATTCTCACCATAGTATTGTGTTTGAGGACTAGACGAAGGACTTTGCTTCCTTTCTACTTCAAGGGTTTTACCTCATCAGTAATACTCCCAAGTGCTAGTGAAAGGACCATATTGTGGCAGGGGGGGGGGGGGACAGGAATGCGAGGTAAGAATAAGTCTATGATCTGTATGTAGCAGGGTATAAAGGTGAAAATTAGGATGAGATAGGAATGGAATTCTGCCTATGCTTTCTTACTGATTGCTGATGGAAACAAAGTAAATGGCTGAGAACTGTTTCTTACCAGTGCATGAGGCAGTGAATTTAGGTATGCAAAAATGCTCAGTATGATGTAGACTAACAGAGGCGAGCAAAAAAAAAAAACCTAGTTCAAAATTTGTGAAACCTACTGTTGCACTCCTACAGTTGAAAATATGTTAAATGGAGTTATGTATAAGGATTGCTGCAGAAGTAATCACATTTCATCCTCAACTAGGTACAGTGGTTCCTATTTTGCTCAAGAAGAGAAGAGGATGTCTTAGTTCTTTTAACTGTTTCTTCAACAGAAACTTAGTTGTGCAAATAAAAACTCCATTAAAATCTCATTTAATTTCTAAGTGGTTTCACGGGGCTCAGCTTCTAGGCTCTGGCCTAGTTCCTGCAAATGTTTAAGTACCTGCCTTACGAATAGCCTTACTGGAAACATCAGTATTAAAAGGAAAAAAGAGAAGAGAAAGGAGAAACATGAGTATTGATAGTATCTGGATTTAAAAAATCTCTACTTTTGTGTAGGTTGTCTGTTGTAGCACGGTGCTTCCTGTGGCATTGCTATGTGCTGTGGTGCACTGATAACTGAAACAATTCAGAAACTAAATGGCTTTTTAGTATTAGTATTTAGTGCTTAGTTACATTTGTTGAGTATTTAAGACAGATGTTTAGCGCATGTGTGAAAGTTATTCTAACTGATTTCATTACAGGGATGTTGTTTTACTTGGCGTTGTTAGCCCAATTGTAGCTCAACGGTCTTCTCATTCTTGCAGGTTTTGCTGAGCTTTGGTAAGGATGCTGTTCCATATACCAGGCATTCACTTACTTTGTTGAGCCCCTTTTGCTGCAGGTACATTTTGCCTGGCATAAGCTGACAAAGTAGGTAGCACAGGGCCAGTAGATACCGTCTGTAGGGCCATTCTTCAGGGTATTCTTGGGAAAGGCATATGAGTTAGAGCTTCAAAGAAGTATATTCTAGACAGGTACTAAAAGCAGTACGTGATCAGACAAGTACTTGACTGAACTGTCCTGCAGCAGTTCTGATTTCTTCATTATTTAAATGTTTTAATTCAACTTGGACTCAATTATAGTTGCTGTAATCAAATGCAATGCATTTATTTTTGTTATGGGATGGAGTAAGTTGCTACATAGTACATGCAAACAATTCAGGAAAAATGTTTGAGAGCACGTGGAGCATTATGTTGAGGTATGATGCAGAAACAGGTAATGCATGTTACCCCGATGTTGGCTGGCATCTGAGTTGTAGTTCTAGTGAAACAGTGCAAGTAAGAACTTGTTAGTCCAGCCCCATAACGTTGCATTCTGCTTTGAAATCAAGAGTGAAAGGATTTAATTACATAGGAGAAGCAGCTCCTTGACAAACAAGTTTGGGTTCTTTTTGTTTATTTGTGGTCTGTAGAAAAATCTGGGAGAGCTAACTGGCATCAGAAAAGCAATACATATTGCTATCTTGTGCTGCTGCTTCTTTTCAACTAGGAAGTCTCTGGTGGTGCTTGAGATACTTAATCTCCGTGGCTTGCAATTACAAATCAAGGAAAACATTTGAAAACTTTTGCAAACTATTGATTGTAGCATGCTGATTCAGTTGTGAACTATAGTTCATCCCTCTCTTTTCTATAACATGCAGAACTCCAGACAACTGATTTAAGGATTGGTTCATCCTGAATTATTTTCTTAGCTTCCATTTGTAAAACACTGTGGCACATTTTGAACTTTTCTATGATGAGATGTTCATTGAATTTAACTTTCATAGGACTTTTCTTGTAGGGAAGTTAACCATTTGCGTAATTGTATTTAGAAATTTGATTTATTTTTATAGAATTTTATATTTACATAGAATTTTTCTAGGAGTGTTTTGGAGCCTAATTCTACTTTGCTTACGGTGAAGTGTCCCAATAAATTCAAAAAGTAAACAGAGATGTGTTTAAATAAAAACTTCTGTCTGCTCTCACTAACAAAATAACATCAGGACCTTGGTCCTGCAGTTGATGCTATTCAGCCTCAGGATTTGCTTTGCAGAGGCAATGTCTGACTGAAACAGTCTTGTGAAGAACAACAACAGTGCTTGTCTGGCATTGATAAATGTAGCTGGAGTTGAGCTGGCTCTGCATCCATAGCACAGTTGATTCTCCATCTGGGTTAGCCAACACTGGATATTGGAGAGTTGACTATATCTGACAGTGTAATACGCTGTTTTTTCCTTTGTAAAGTGGTCACTTGTGTTAGTACACTCTCTTGTTGCAGCAGTATCATGGAAATGAAAGTAACTGTATGCTCTCATATTTACTTTCTTTTTGTGCCTTCTTATAGTACAAGTCAACTGGCTTCATGTCCTGGCCACCGTAGTTTAAAAGGAGGCCATAGCAGCCAGCTACCAGTACTGGACCTGCTGCACAAGTGGGATCCAGCTTGTCTGCTCAAACATGACCTTTGGCAAAGCATATTGTTAGCATTGGGAATGATGAAAAGTGGCATGATTTCATTGCAGATAAATGTATGGCTTCAGATCTCCCAGAAGGTGCATCTTTATTTATAAAATTATTCCTCCATCATATTAGCAATGACCTGCAAATGAAATTTCTGATGTGTCTTTTTTCTTCAGCATGTTTTATAGACAAAGTAAAGCAGTTTCTTCCTCTCATTTTAAATGACTCATCAAATGTTATTACCTTGTTTTGTTTAGAGCACCCATGAAGTGAATCCATACTTGTGTTACTGATTCATGGTGGAAAGCTCTTAAGTCAACAAAGGCTGCCTTAAGTCAACATCAGCTTTCTGTTTCATTTACTTACTTTCTACTTCCTTGATATCTTTGATAGTTTTGCTAGTTTTCTAATTATCTGTATATCTTACAGGAAAGCCAATAGTTTGAAAAAGGCTCCAAATTTCTGTTGTACTTTTAAAGTTAGCTGTTTGGGTTTTAGTAACAAAATGACATAACTTCCAAACAATTAACTAAAAAAAAAAAAAAAAGCTTTTATTTTCCTCTGTTGTTTGTGCTGAAGTGTGTAGTTCTGTGTTCTCACTGCTAACCGCTTCAACGTATTTGTTGCGCTTCAGAGAGAATGCTGTCCATGATGAGGCTGTGCCTGAGTCTGCTGTGCAGAACGGCAGCTGTGTGAGAAGTGGCAACCTGAAAACACCAGTAAGTTGATTTTTAAATTTTTTTTTATTACGGAATTTATTTTCTGTCTCATTCAGTTGTTAACAAAATTGAGTATTCCATAAACCAACCACAATACAGTGCAGCTAAAATCTACTTACTGGGTACAGCTTGACACCCGAATTCCATTGGCATCAGAGCCTCAATGCTGGCTTTTGAACAGTCAGTTCATTTCAGTGTATGTTCTTCCTCAGCTGTGCATTGTGTGCAGCTGACGTTAATTTGCAGGTTGTGTGTTTACCCTGTGAGTGAAAAGATGTAGAAGAGCTTCTGTGCTTGCTGTCTATTCTTCAGAAATTACAGCTGCCACTGAAAAATGCCTTCCAGGAAGTACACAACTGTTCAGAAACTTCTTTCCTGTTATACCTTCCTATGCTTATGACTCATTGTTGAGAAAAAATTCAAACTGGTAAATCCTTTTTTTCATTCCCTTCTAGTATGGTCATATTTGATAAGGTTTTATCAGTGTCCTTGACGCTTAAAAGTTAGCACCCTGGGGAAATCATTGCAATGAGAGTAAAAAAACTTGTTATTAGGGGATAATTCATGTATCTGTGAATGGCTGTTATGTGTTGCGTTTTCTCACATACTTCGCTTGACTCGTTTCAGAGAGAGAAACGGAAGGTCCGAGAACAGTGTGAAAACATAAGGAGAAATTCTTCCAGTAGCAGAAGAGTGAGACAGCTGCAGAATGGCGAAGTGGTTGAGGCAGTTACGTTGTTTGAAGTGGTTAGCATGGGGAAGCGGGCCATGCAGGTATGTCTAGCTCTGAATTCTGAGAAGATGGATAAACAGTGGTCATTTCAGTTATTTATACTCCGGAGCATTGAAATTTTGTTCTGTTTTGGCATAGACAGGGAAGAAACGTATTTGATCGGAATACTGTTATGAGCATGGCTCTTGAAAAGAATGCATCTTCAAGAAATTAGTGAAAAAGTAGCTGTCAGATATTTAAAAAGAGGAAGGAAATATGTACCTAAACCAGTCTTCCTAAAGCAATGTCTGAACATATGAAAAGAGAATTATTTTAAAAAATACAGAAAAGGTTCGGCAGTAGAAAATTTTGGTTGTTCAGGATTCTGAAAATCAGGCCTTCCCCCCCGCCCTGCCCCCCGGGAACTTGCATATTGGTATTTTTCTTTTACCTCCATTCTAATGCAGTTTGACAGCAGTTTGCATAATAGTCAGGTTCCCTGTGCATCTATAGAGTTAGCAACTTTCTTCAGTGTGAGGAAGCCCACCTCCCCATACTCTGTGAGCATATGTGTATATTATGTTTGTATATGTGTATGAATGATTGCAATCTGGAGCCACAAATATTTTTATACAGGGTTATACATATGTCTCCAGTATGTAGTGTCTGTAAGCAAAGTGTGTGTGTGCACACATGAAAAGTACATTTATATTTTGGATGCGAGACCTTAGTTTTTCCAAGATGGGTGGACTTTTGCCATGCTACAGCTGTGTTAACTTCAGAAGAGCTCCCTGAACAGCTCAGCTTCTGCTGTGCAGAGCATGATGTGAAGGGCTTGGAAAGGCAGCAGCTTGAGTCCAAGAATTCATTAGACCTGTCTGGTATTACAGGTGGGTTGAAGCCTGGATGGCTTGTTCCAGCAGGCCTGTGTCACATACAGGCTGTAAGCTGTACTGCCCTAGAAATGAGATTTGGAGCTTTTTTTTAGCTTAAGTGTAGTACGTGAACTGTTTCAGCCTTCTGCACAAACCACGTGCTAGAGAAGAGCACTCCCAGAGACAATTGCTAATATTAATTTAATATTAATTATTAGATGGTGCAGAGGTTAAATGTGGGTGGTTGTTTTTTGTTTGTTTGTTTGGTTTTTTTAATGAAACTGTTACCTCAGTGCTGGCAAGAAATCAGTAGGACCACATTTTGTTTTTTGCATGTTAAATTTATTAAAGCTGTATTTTCCCTGTTAACGGGGAGCAAAGCATCTGTGAATGGCAACATTGCCTAGACCAGAACTTGTGAATGAGCAGTTCAAGACTTCATTTTGCCCCAGATGGAGTCTTTTGCATGTACTATTAGAAATGGAACAAAATGGTGTGGAGTTTGTTTTCATTTTTATAATTTAATGGAGATGAAACAATGTTAGTTTGTGTCTTTATTATGGATGTCCTCAATGGAGTGCAGCATGCTGTGTTCAGCTCCTGACTAATGAGTTTCTTTAATCTGTTCTAGTCTGTAGTAGATGACTGGGTTGAAGCTTATAAACAAGACAGGAATGTGGCACTTCTAGACCTGATCAACTTCTTCATTCAGTGCTCAGGCTGTCAAGGTAATTTACCCTCTTAGTAGCCCTTTCCATTGTCTGTGGGTGAGAGTAGTCTGAAGTGTGCTTTCTAAAATGGAATTTTTCTCTCCAGTAAATCATGTACTTATAATCTGTACTGTTCGTTAAGACAAACTCCAGATGGGCAGGACTAATAGCAAAGAATGTTGCTGGTTGAATTCTTTGACTCTGTGTTTACAGCATGCCAAATCTCAGAGTTGTATTTGAACATGGTTTGCAAGGTCAGGCTTCTGAAGTGGCATGTCACATCGCTTTGCAGAATCCCCACATAGGGAAGATGGTTTTGATGACCGTTCTAATTAAAATCCAGTGTTTCAGTTGCCATTTGTTTTGTAATGTCCTGGTATCTTTTGTTTTGCTAGTATCTTTTTTTGAAAATCAGCAATTAGCAAATTAAGCTCCTGCTTTGGTGGCTAGAAAAGCAATCTCTTGCCTCATTGCGGTTCCTTTTACCAGGGGGTTGTGAAGCTTTCTATTTCATAACAAACATTGAGACACAGTGACTTCTGGGGACAGTTTGCTAGCGAAATGCTTTAGGATGGCAAGTAAGAGTTTTAAGAAGACTGTTCTGTTAGTTTGAAACTTCTGAGTGTATTTAAGCAGCTAGAATGCACCTTGTACACTTCAGTTTTTTTTCCAGGTCTTCGACTAATATGCCTTCTCTTACGGAAAATGTTTTGGAGTCTTTGACTAGCAGTGGGCAAAATTTTAGTAAATCCTTGAAGTAAATGGATGGAGAGAGAAAATAGCCATGCCAGACAGCACAGGGCAGATTTCTCTAAATACGGATTTCAGTTTTGGTATTTCATTATAGTATTTTGTACTATAAATGAATTTATGTGTCTCCCTATATTTATATTGCCTGTGTAAACAGAGATAAACCAGCTTGAGTCCCCCTTTCTTGGTGTTTCTAAATTTAAAATAAAGTCTTTACTGTGGTTTGAACTTGATTAATATGATAGGGATGTCAGTAATTCTTCTGTTTTAAAACATTACTTTTCTAGGCATGGTAACAGCAGAGATGTTTCAAAGTTTGCACAAGAAGGATGTAATGCGAAAAATGACAGAGACCTTTGATGAGGTAGGCACAGCTTTGACTTTGTGTGCCTTTTTTATATAAACAGTAGGCTTTACCTTAATAGCCAACCTGGACAGAGTTCCTGCCGCTTATCAGAAGCTGTGTCCCACTTCCTTCCTTTAGAAGAATAATCCTGTTCTTCACAAGAGAAATTTGGTGTTGTAATGACCCATTTTAGCAGCAGCAGGATTTTTTTTTTTGTAATTCACTTTTATTTTCCGAGTTTTATTAGGGCTATCTAACTGCAGTCTTCCTGAATCTGGCTTTCTTGTAGGAGTTCTTTTGATAGCAACTTTATAGAGGTAAATATAATCCAGCATTGCAGCAGGTAAATGGTTCCCTTTGGTATTTGGTTGATAGATACTTTTAAAAATGCTATTGTGGACTACTGATAAGCTAATTCAAAGGTATTTTTTAGCTGATATTTTTATTTTGAATCTTTTCCTTCTGTTTTACTGACAATATGAATTTTTATGAGTATATTATGTCATATGAAAGAAGAAAAATGCATTTCTGTTTTTTCGTTGTCAAAACAATAGTGAATATCTGATTTCTTGAGGATTGTTAAGAAAAATGCACAGCTTTACAATACTGTTTCTCTGTTTGACTGCTCCTTGGCTAATTATGCCAACATCAAATTTTCTGCAGCGCTCTCACAGTTGCTTCTGTGCTTTTTTTCTGTATTTGCCACCTCTGAATTGACTTGTCAAGCAGCAGCCATCAGCCTTGCTTTAACTGAGCATCTCTCAAAGACTAGCTGCTGTAGAAATTTTCACAGAGGATGAATTTGCCAACGTAGTTTTCTTCATTTTAGAAGTGTAGTAGCACTTGGGCTAATTTTTGACAGAAATGATCCGATATGTGTCTGGCCACATGAATTAGTAATCTGGCATTTCTTTCCCAACTAAATTAGCCCTGAATAGCACTCATGATAGGGTGGGCACGCTGGCAGGTACAAAGATGTGATTATTGTTATCATCAGCCTGGATGTGTTATAGTTAACCTTTTCACCTGTCCTGGTGGGCAAAAAGGAAGGTTCTACAGTTGCCTTAGAAGCTGTATTCTGCATGCTATAAAAACAAGTGACTTTGGTTTTGGGGCAGTATTTTGACATGCTACTCTAGTTAAGCATTTTCCTGATGGAAGTCAGTCATAATCCCTGTGTTAGATACTCTTGTATCTCTCTCGTTTTTTCTTTTTTCTTTAATTCTAAATCCAGTGAATTCTGAAATTCTTTGTCTGTTTTTAGATAAACTGACTCCAAAAAACCTCCTAAAATGATTTATACAGAATTAAGTATTTTTAAAGACAGTATTTGTCAGCTTGTTTAATTTACTCTTGATATGTTATGACTAGTATTAAGCCAGCATTAATGTAGGAAAAAATGTCTGAAGCAACCATTTTTGTTAACCACGCTTATTAGGTGATTAAAAAAAGCTTGAGGATTAAACCAATTCATTTTAAAGCAGAACTATGACAAAAGCAAGAGCAAAGTAGTTTGTTATTTTCAAGTGAGTTGTTTCCTCTTTGTATTTTTGTTTCTTTTCGCATGTAGTTCTTTCTCATCTTTTTCATAAATAAGTTGGAAGTGTAACTTAGCGATTAAGTTAGTTGAGAAGTAGTGCCGTATAGGACTACTGTGATTTTGAAGATATTTTTTGAAAACAAATGATAATGGTAGCGAAAGTAGTAATGAGGGTGGAGAATATTACCAGATATCTGCTCGAGTACCTCATCTTGCCTTTTGATTTATATTGTTTGTTTATAGCATTTGGAGAACTGGAAAATTAAAGGTTTTTCTGTAGTTCTTCAATCTTGATCATTTCAGTGATTTAACCATTGCTTTACTGTTCGATTAATTAACTGCAACACTATATCCACGTACCAATGCTTCCTCCCAAAATTCTCACTAGTGTTAGTGGGAAATGTTAGTGGAGTTGAGTCTGGCAAGAAACATGAAGGGCAACAAGAAAAGATTCTACAAATACATGAATAGCAAAAGGAAGACCAAGGAAAACATGGGCCCGCTGCTAAATGGGCCCGGGGCCCTGGTGACAAAGGACACAGGAGAGTGCAAGGTACTCGGTGCCTTCCTTGTCTCTGTCTTTACTGGAAAGACTGGCTTTCAGAACTACCAGATCTCTGAGACCAGAGGGAAAGTTTGGAGCAAAGACTACTTACCCTCCGTGGAGGAGGATCAGGTTAGGGAACATTTAAATGGACTGAACATACATAAGACTATGTGGTCTGACAGAATGCACCCAGGAGTGCTGAGGGAGCTGGCTGATGTCATTGCAAGGCCAAATCTTAATACATGGTTTTCTGTGTCAGTATAACAATCGTAATCTAGACTTGAAAAACATAGAATATGAATCACTTGCTGAATCCTTGGAGGACACAGACGATGGTGGAGGCATCCCTGGCCGCCGGAGGGTCCTGGGTCTCACTGTCCATCAGCAGCTCAGGTCCAAGTTCCCCACTTAGGCCTTGTAACTGCTTGATTTTATGGACAGTGCTGTGTATGCTGTCATGCTTCCCTGTTCTGTGATGGAGCCATCACCACTGCCTGGCTGGCCGGGTGCCTGGGACCTTCAAGGCTAGTAAGGAAGAGAGAAATCGGCCCGGTGCCCAGGAACCTTGAGGCCAGTAGGGTGGGGAAGGAGAAATCTGTTTGGTTTGTCTGCTTGGTTCACAGGACCTTCAGGGCCTGATAATGAGGGAAAGGGAACAAATATGTGACCCGCTTAGTCACAGAGAATGGCTGCTTGCCTCATAAAATGGTGTTAGTTATGCTAACCACATTACCAGGGGTAGGGAGTAGGGGATACCGGTCACACATGGCACTGGGCAGCCTGCTCTGGCTGACCCTGCGTGAGCAGATGGGGTTGGATTAGAATAGAATAGACTAGACTATTTCAGTTGGAAGGGGACCTACAACGATCATCTAGTCCAACTGCCTGACCACTTCAGGGCTGCCCAAAAGTTAAAGCATGTTATTAAGAGCATTATCCAAATGCCTCTTAAACACTGACAGGCTTGGGGCGTCGACCACCTCTCTACGAAGCCTGTTCCAGTGTTTGACCACCCTCTTGGTAAAGAAATGTTTCCTAATGTCCAGTCTAAACCTCCCCTGGTGCAGCTTTGAACCATTAGGTGATCTCAAACGGTCCCTCCCAACGTCAATCTTTCTGTGATTCTGTGAAAACTTGTACTGGTGTTGTAAGCAGAAAATGGCTTTAATATAGTAAGTCAGAGGCATTTATTTCCTCTTTCTGGGCCACAGTATTCCTCAGTGGAGAGAGAGGCTTGTCTTTAGGACCACTGCTTTTTGTTTTCCCTCTTTCTTAAACTATTCTGTTTCTGTCTTCTGCTTTTCTTCCTGTGTGTGGCAATTTTATTTCTTGCAGCACTTCTTTGTTCTTTTTTAGGTTTCCTTCCCTCTCCCATTTTGTTGCTGAAATGTTTAGCAATGGAAGAGTTAAGTTTGATGCATAACTGTACAGCCAGGTGGGGGTAGGAATACTTGTGCTTCACTGAGCCTAATAAAGAACTGTAGATTTCATGCCTCTTCTCTTGGAATAATTGCAGAGTTGAGGAAACATCTCCGAATCAAGTCACACTAGTGCTGAAAACATTTCTCTATAATTTGAAAAGCTCAGGATGGTTTTCTAGAGTTTAGATGTTTTACAGTACCTAGTTACTAAATGTTGTAAAGGGATATATACTTAGACTTGCTGGGGAGGCATATCTTAGAATTAATAATGAGGATTGTACCTTGTATATGTTTGCTTATAAATTTTAAAGACAAATTGTCTCTTACTTGTAGCAAGAAAACTCAGGTTTTATATAAAAATGTGTTTTTCTTCTATCATTGGTTATAAATAAAAAATAACGAGATGAGAAGGGATAAGATTTTGTTTAGTGCGTTGGATTGCATGACCCAATGCAAATTGTCTTAAGTTTTAATAGCCTTTTATATATGATGCATGGTTTGTGATGTTTTTGTCTTTATGAATTAACTGTGCCATTTAATAAAAAAGTTTTTAAAATTTTGTCTCATGCATTACAGGAAACTGGGTTGCAGTACAAGAAATTCATGGCCTATCCTTGGATCCTGACAGTTACTTGGCCGGTGGACATGGTAAAGTTCTTTTGTAGTTCTTTGCAACTGTAGTGTAGCCTGTGGCTGTATTTCCTGTTTCCTGTGGCTGTATTTCCTGTTTCCAGTGTAGGCGAATACATCAGAACTAGTCATGTTAAACTGCGCATTAGTGAATGGAGACAATCGTGCACTTCTGAGGTCTGCCTCATCTGGTCTGTTTTAGACCTCTGGTTTGGATGAATGCGCTCATGCTGATGGATGAACAGGCTCATGCGCCTGTTTCTTGCTATTGATGTCAAAGGGAGGTGAAGGTGACTCGCTGAGTTGGATGTGATGAATTGTTCCTATAGTATTTTGAATAGCGGTGTATGTCAAGTTGCAAGTGGTGTATGTCAAGTGGTATTCAAGAGCATTCCCCATCCCTTCCAGCAAGCTCTACACACACACGTGCGCACCTGCATGCATACACGCGTGCACGCGTATGCACACGGAGGTTTTGGCAGACAGATTTGTTCAAAGGCTTGTTTCATCAAAACATTCTCTTGCAAACATAAATGTTTGATTGGAAGAATATTTTGAGAACAGAAACAGCTTTTCTGTAATGCCTCTTGCAGCATCGTGGGGAATTCATCTTAACTCCTTGTTGGCACTTCACTTTGACTTTCCTCTCTTTCCATAGACTCTGTATGAAAGAAAGAAACATTTCCAGGATGAGTCAAAGCAGGAGCCTCAGTTGAGTGGTTTGAATGGTTCCCTGGAAGAATCTGTGTTAAGCGCCTAATCTGACTTGGTTTCTGGAAGTAGAGTTGAATCTAAGGGAATCCCAAGTTGGGTGCCTAAATTTAGGTGGTGTGCCCATTGTGCTGCCTATGTATTTACAGTATGCGTATTACCATTAAACAGTATCCCAGTATGATATACATGGACAGTAGAAATGCTTTTAAAAAGTGAGATGTCTTCCTGTATTTGTGCTGCTTTTCAGATTGAGGAGTAAGCTACTGTGATCAAGTAGGTACTTCCTGAAGTTGTAGATTATCTTTCTACTGTTGCGTCATGATCAAGGAGTATTTGATGGGGCCTGCTGGGGACTTCCCTTTCTGTCTTGGCACTTGCTACTGCTGTTAGGCTCTGAACTGACTCGTGCAACCTGGTCAGGAACGCACCCCAAATCCCAAATGTCCAATGTGCTTTGGGTTGTGGGCATCCCTGAGATCCGTCTGTGTTTGTGGTTATTTTTCAAGAAAGCAATGGATCTGTGCTTTGGAAACAAAGTTACGAGAGAAGAGCATAAAGTGCACTTTGTAAGTACAGGAGGTTATTCTGGGTCTGAAGCTGTGGGTTAGAATAAGTCTGAGAAGGTGTTTGACCAACTGAAGGACCAGCTGAGTAGTGGCTTGCCTTCAGGGTGATGTTTTCCATAGTGAGTGAAGTTTTGGAATTCCCTGGCTCCATTCACACCTGAAACTATCAGGATGCAAATTAATATTCAGAGCCATTCCTGGGATCTGTGAGGTGCAAATTAAATAAATGTTCACACTGCCTGAGGTTGGCATCTACAAAGTCTTCCTAGTGTGCTCTTCACATGAGGCGCACCATTTTGTGTGAGAAGTCATGCGAACCTTCACCTGTCTCCTTTCTTCCTGGCAGAATCAACTGTACACTCTTGTGAACTTCATTGTAACACCCTTGTGGCTTTATTGTAACTTGCTTTTTGCATAATGTCAAAGGTACTGCCTACTTACTGTTTATGTGGAGGGTTTTGGAGACTTAGGTGCTGGTGGTATAGGTGAGTGACTCAGTACTTGTCAGTAAGCTGTAGCCTGATAAACTCCTTAAGCTGGCAGTGCTGCTGAGGCAAACAGTCCCATCCTGCCCCACACCACAGTTGTTTGTTTTCACTTCCCCAGTGTCAGATCTTTTGTTTAAGGCACATTTGTGTAATTATGTGCTGAACCATCTTGGGGAACTGATGTCACTGAAAAATAATTTGGCAAAGTAGCTGTTCTTTTTCAGTCACTTCAGTTTCCTCCTGGATTTTACCATGCACTTGTAGGAACAGGAAGGATGGGAAGTGGGAGGCACTACTACCTGTGAGGAAGTAGAAGAGGCCAGGAGTGCTCATGATTATGCCAGTGAAAGTTATTTAAGGTGCTGTGCCTTCCTGTGCCCTCTCCCACCTGTCCCTTCACAGCTACCTTGCATACATTGCTTTCAGATGTGAGCTGTCATGACAGCTAATGAGGCTAGTTTGTGTAAGTGCTTGCTTGTAACCTAGTTGCATGTCTCTACTTTAAAGGTCCTGTGCCTTCCTGTGCCCTCTCCCACCTGTCCCTTCACAGCTACCTTGCATACATTGCTTTCAGATGTGAGCTGTCATGACAGTGTAGCGCTAATGAGGCTAGTTTGTATAAGTGCTTGCTTGTAACCTAGTTGCATGTCTCTACTTTAGAGTAAGAATCATGAACAGAGTTAGGGGGGGCTGAGGTGAAGCTGGCTGTCAGCAAAATTCTCTCTGATGTTCAGTGGGAGAGATGTAAATGGTGTCCACAAACAAAACTAATTAGTGTGTTTTCTCTTGATTCTTCTTTCTTGTGTAGGACAATGAAGACTACCCGCTGATCAGAACAGGACCCTACTGGAAAAAGTTCAAGGCCAATTTCTGTGAATTTATTGCAGTGCTTGTCCAACAGTGCCAGTGCAGCATCCTGTATGATAGCTATTTGATGGATACTATCATCTCACTGCTTACAGGCTTAGCGGACTCTATGGTCAGAGCATTTAGGCACACAAGCACTTTGGCAGGTAAAATAACTCACAGAGTTGCTGTAGACCGTTTCTTGACTTGTGCACAAACAAAACTGCTCAAAATTGAAAAGCTCTCTTTACTGGAGCAGTTGCTCTCTTACGCATTGACAGTGCCTTCCTCCTAATGTATGTTACTGTAATATAAATAATTTGTTCCTGTGTGTATCTGAATGGAATTTGGATGCTTTAGATATGATAAAACTAGACCATTTTTTCTTTCTAAAGAAAATTTCTTTAATGTCTGACATAACTAACTTTAGAATTATGCTGTGTTCTGATTCTTTTTTTTTTCCAGTAACTGATTTTTCACAGTCAGTTTTCTATTTTGTTGTTTTCCTCCCTCCACTAATTAATGTAATGAGGTTGCATTAAATGCTTCACCTATAAAAGCTTCCTTTGGGGAGCTGCTATTCTTGTGGTACCTGTGCTGAAAAGAACATTGCCTGTTACACATTTTTGTTCCATGCAGCATGATAATACTAAAGCTACTAATGTTTGTTTGGTTTTTTTCCCTAGAGCCAGTAAATACCCTTTCTGCTATGCAAAGAACACTTAAAGTATAATTTGTTCTGAGGTACACTGTTTGCTTTGAAGGCTCAAAAAAACCCCACTTGAAATCTATGCAAACCATCTAGTGATCCTTAGAGGAACATGAATTTTTGTCAATTCAAGTAAAATATTAAGATTCCCAGCCTTTTATCGGCCAGCTTCACTTGTTTTTTTTCTTTTTGTTACTGCAAATCACCTGTTCCACAACTCTAGATTCTTTTGCAGAAAAATCAAAATTACATAAACTAAGAAGAGAGTTGTCCAGTAAAGTACTTCTCTGACTAGAACTCTGGCCAAAAGTTGTAAATCACCAGTAATATCACTAAATTTTCTGTTTTCGATCATTGTCTGCCTTTAAAATAAACACTGTATTTAAAAAAAAAAAAAACTATAATCTAGTAGTGTTCGTGTTTTGGATAATAAACTAGATTTGGCTAACCATATCCTTTTTGTGGTAAAGTGGTGAATATATTTATGCTAGATATCTCTGAGCTAAGCTGAATATGTTTGGTTTGTTTCCTTTTTAGCAATGAAACTTCTGACAGCAGTTGTAAGCGTACATCTGAACCTCGATGTCAACAAGCACAATGCTCAAAGATTATATGAGGTGGAGAAGAAGAGGATAAGTGGCAAGAGGACCAGTTACAGACTTGACCAACTAGAGAGAAAAAGGAAAGAGGTTAGGCCAGTGTCTTGTATGGGAGATGCGTGAAGATGTAAAAAGAGGGATTGCTGACAGCTTGCTTTTGGGTTACTGCAGTTCTTCGAAGTTTATATGTTTATCTAATGTATGGTGCAGAGCAGTTGTGACTGGCTAGATTAAGTGGTACAAAAATGACTAAGGTAATCACTGCCCTATGTACTGTTAACTTGTGATGTCTGTCCTCCTAATTGCTTCTCTAAATTGGCATCATTAGCCCTTGATGTCTACACAAATTCGGATTTACACACACATGTAATTGCATTAGCAGCTCTGGTGTTGTGGGAGTGCAGTTTTGCATATGTTTATACAAATTATAAGCCAAAATGTTAGTTCTTGAACTGAATTTCAATGAATGGAAAAGGACACAGGATAGCTGCCATCAGTGTATAAGTAATGCATTGTAAAAATTGTAACTTCAGATATGACCTGTATCTTTCTTGCTGTTCAGTTTCTGTCAATTTCTTCCTTGCTCAGCCAGACAGCTCCTTATCAACTCCCAGAGACAGGCCTGTAACTGTAAGAAATAATTCTGGCTTGAGAGTGGAGATGACTTGATGTATGAGCATCAAGCATAGTTCTTTCTCTCCTGACCTTAGAATCAGTTACCTCTGTTCTGAGCTTTGGATGCCCATGGACTTCTCTTATAGAAACAACCCCTATTTCTGTGGGAAGAAGTGTTTGGATGATACAGGGCTTTTTAGTATCATCATAAGTCTGATCTTATGGGAAAAACATGAGGAAATGCGTATGCTGGGGAGAAAAACCAAACTTTTTGCCCTTCCTGATGCTGTTGATGAGAGAATGTTTTTATTACATGATTTAGGTTTCCAGAAGTTCAAAACTAGATTTTCAGGGCTTGGTAAAAATACATGCTTATTGTGGAATAGGTGTATTTTGAAAATTCCCTTGTCTGCCTTTCTTCCATCTCTGTTTAAGTGCGTAAAAAGAGAATTTGGACCTACATGTGAAGATTGCTTAATAGTTGTGCTGTATCTTTCTGTGTATTGATAGCTCAAGAGTCACTATATCAAACATATTATGTGCTATACCTTGTTATCCAGGCTAGCAGTTGGTATCTGATAAATCTTTCATCAGGATGTAGCTACAAAAAGGCCAATTGCTAGTGTAGATACAGACCACTCATTTTATGTTGGTACCATGTGTAAATGCTGGCAGTTTGCACCACGGCAGTACTGTAAGTGCACTGATGCAAAGTTTTCGTGTGTACTGGATTGTGGGACCAATATTAACATTCAGTTCTCTTTGTATTTCAGTATGAGCATAAGCTTCTAGAGATACAGAACATGATGAATGCTATTTTCAAAGGGACGTTTCTAAACCGTTACCGGTAAGAATAAAAATAAAGCTGTGATGTGTATTTGCATTCCCAAGAAACTCTTGCTCAGATTGTCCAGATACCAGAATCAACATCCTAGAGGCACTGATGGTTTCAAGGGAAGTGTAGCAGTTAAATTATTTCAAAGAATTTGGGCTTATGAAAGGACCTCTCTTAAGTATGTTTCTTAAGTTCTTCCTGCTGGCTATAGAGCAGTGCATTTGTGATTGAGAAGATACTCAGAATTACAAAATAATTATTGCATGGTTTAGTGGGCATGGTGGTGTTGGGTTAACTGTTGGACTTGATGATCTTAGAGGTCTTCTCCAACCTTAATGATTCTATGATTCTATGAAACATTTGTAGCTAAAAGTGGCCTAATTGTCCATTGAAGACTAACTTAGAATATTAATATGAAGATACTATTATGGATTATACATGCTTCTGCAATTCCAGAAAATAAAGATATTGCAAATAATGTAACTAATATATATTAGGCATTTTTAATGTATTAATATATTACAATTTTATAATTTCACAGTGATGTGATTCCCGAGATCCGAGCAACTTGCATTGAAGAAATTGGCAGCTGGATTAAAACATACCCAGATACTTTTTTAAATGATAGCTACTTAAAATACATTGGGTGGATGCTGTATGATAAGGTAAAGTTTTAATTTTTCTTACTGGGGGCAGTAGATGGGAATTTAAAAAAAATTTTTTAAAAAAATTTCTTTTTAGAGAATCCTAAAGTTTAAATTCTTGAGAGTAGATACTTAAGACTCTGGTGGTACAAAAAAGAATTTACCTTCTTCCCCATTTCAGGTTTTATTTTTAAAGCCATTGTAGCACTAAATAACAGAGAACATTTGTTCCAGTTCTGTAGCAGTGTGTGTCCCTGTGTGTGCAGTTATTTTGATATGTTACTGAATCAGGAACTATTACTGAATTGTAAAACGGCCTACATCCTTTGAGCACATGCAGTGTTAAATGTTGACTAAAATTCTGCTTTTAGGTTTGATGGCTACATTTAAAATTTTGTTTTATTTTATAAAAAATGAACAACTAAATATTGCCTATAGTAAAATAGTCTTCAATATTGCATTTCTCATTTGGAATTAAATGGATATAGAAAATATTTACAGAAAGTCCAGTCATTTCCCAAAGGGTTTTCTCCTTTTCCTTATAGTAAGTTTTTTCCTTTTGAGTAGAGGCGCATTAAAAAACCAAAAAAACCCCCACCAGAACAAACAAAAAAAAACACAACCAAAAGAAAACAGTAACTCAAAAATATGCTTTTTTTCTCATGCTTCTAAAACACATGAGAGATTTTAGGGAGAGAGGAATATTTATCATGAATGGCTAATTACCGAAATTGTCACACTATACTTCTGCAGGCCACCTTTTAAAGTGTATATAGTTTCTGTATAAATTCTGAAACATCCTCTGTTTTAGGTAACGTTTAGTCAGCTTTAGGTAGTGTTTGTGTTCTGTGAATAAAACTGTAGTTTACCACAAAGCCAGGAGGGGGAGCACAAAGCCTTTTACTTCCCTGTGTTGTGCCATTACTGTAAAGGTAGTATTTAGATTTTTAGAACAACAGATCTATCAAGAACTGTCGTATTTTTGTGCATAAATTTTATCTGATCAGAATATCTTTTTAGTATATGTTCAGTTGGGAGAATTCGCAAAAGAAAAAGTCATTTTTGAAGATGATGTGTCTTCATTCCCAGTGCTGTACAGTGAAAATTAACAGCTGGTGTCTCTGATTAATGCACATAGCTCATCCAGTGTCATTTATTGGGAACTGGAAACGGCCGTTTTTCTAAAG
Organism: Fulmarus glacialis; assembly: GCF_000690835.1. NCBI lineage: Eukaryota > Metazoa > Chordata > Aves > Procellariiformes > Procellariidae > Fulmarus > Fulmarus glacialis. The sequence continues at coordinate 36,350 of NW_009233769.1, read as the reverse complement.
CTTATTATCTGAAAGCAATGCAGATGCAAGCAAAGTGAGATAAAGTGAGAAGTTTTCCGTATTCCACATTTGGCCGAGACCTGGTAGTGTGCCACTACTGGTGGCTGCAGTCCCGGCTGTGCTTTGTGATTTGCAGCCACTGTTAAATTGCCCGATTCCAAAATGAGAGCAGGGCATTTTTGGCAGCAACAGGGACAGCAGTGCTTTTATATACATCTGAATGTTATTTCCCACTACTCCTCCTTAATAAGCATTTCCATCCCATCTTGTTGGGGGTGGGTGGCAAGAAACTGATATCTCCCAGAGCTAATTTTCTTTTAGAATATAATGTACAGAAGTTTGCCAAATAATTTAGGCCCCAGAGTGGAACAACCACAGAAGTATTCTAACGGTGGGGGAAAACCTGGCCAGGATCATCTGCAGTGCTATAAATAGAGATTAAGTTCAGTCATTTGGGAGGCTTTAAAGCAGAGAGGGGAGGGGGAAGTAAGTATAAAATTAACATTTTATCTTCAAAGTCTTTTATTTGAATATAATCATTCTTCCCCATGAGATACCATTTTGCCATTATACCCTCATATGAAACATTATATTTTTATGTGGAAGGTTATTTCGTAGGTGAAAGAAGGTGCTCCAAATTCAGTGGTAATATGCTCAAAATTCTGTATGAGGATCTCTCTTTGGCCCAGTAAGAGTTGTGGAACAGTGCTATAAAGATACATTTTTGAGTAGCTTATGTTCATCTGCTAGAAGTAATTTGACTTCTTATTTTTGAAGATCAAGCAACAGTTGATACTAAATCTGACAGCTGTGTGCAGTTGAACAATGTTACATATAAGCCCAGTCACCTATCAGTGCATTTGTGAAACGCAGGCACCTAACTTGTGCTCAAAGGCACTAGTGTTCTTTCAAGGGAATATATAGCTACTAAATCAGCACCCAGATCCAATTAAACCCATGCTGATCTGAGCAGCAGGTGTTGAAGGGAAGTGCTGTGTAAAAAGTTCAGAGTTAAAGACCAGAAAAATCAAGACAATGAAGAATAAGGATGGGGAAAGTGGAAGGCAGAACCAGCAGACAGGAAGGCAAAGGCAGTGAAAATGTAGATGCACATATGCACACTTGGCAGCTGCCACCATGTTAGACTAGCTTTGTCTAGAATTTCAGGGCAAGCTATTGAGGTTTTCTCACTAGAGTATGAAAAACACCCACAGAAATCCTGTGGAAACAGGAACTTGCTGTTGAAATAAACATCTGTGTCCTAACCATGTGATCTGCCTGGCAAATTTTGGGAAATTGAAAGGGTTTTTAGTTTTGCCTCCCGTTCAACATGGCTATAGAAATTGATCCCGCTGTTATGGGGAATTTCTGAAATACTTCTTTCTTCAAATGTTCATGTTATAATAGTGGTTTTTGCTTCAAAGGTCATCTCTGTGTGTACATACTGATGCTTTTTGTGGGGGTGGTTTTTTTATTATGTTTTACCTCAGTAGGACAGGTAAACTGGATTGTCTTCACTGTTCAGGAGTAATTCAGAAGTAGACCTGGTTTTCCTAACTTACTATCTGGAGAGTGTTGAAGAGAAAAAAATGACCCAACCCTACCCCATCAAGTCATCCAGGTCCCAGCCTGTACTTCTAAGGCTTATTGAATCGCCCCATCTCTGTGATAGTGGTGAGGCTGAAATCTCATAACTGAATGCATCTAAGCAGTGGTGGAGCCCATGCAGAGCTCTTTGGGTCACTAGAGCTGCCCACCGTCTTACTGATGTTTTCTGCCAGTCTGCGGGTCACGGTTGAAATATGCTATGATACAGCTGATGGATAGCGTGTGTTCAGAGTATCCTGAAAATGTGCTTACATAATTCCCCTTCACTCTGTCACAACTTTGAAAGATCAAACAGGCAGGTATTTCGTCAAGATTCGAATGGTAGTTCTGGTGAGGGGAGTAGATGGCTGGGTGTTTGTACTTGCCTATATTACTGTCGAACGGAGCCAAAGGTAAGCAGTGAGATAGTTTTAGAAGTAATTTGAATGATCAAGAAGCTATGAGGAGTGAGGAATCTAGAAAAGGAGAGGTGGTTGAGAAGGAGAAAATGCAGCTGAAAACATAGGAAGACAGCAGAACTAGTCCTAGCAGAAGTAGTTATTCGTTCATAGTTCTTAGAGTTAATTTCCTCAACACTTAAAAGAAACGTATACATATAGCGTTGTGACTGAGAGCTTTTGGGTGGGAAGAGGATACCTTAGAAGGCAGGTGGTTTATCTTAATGCATTAAACTTTATATATGCAGACTTATGCTTGAATGCCATCTGACTGACAAATGCAAATGACGTTACTAGCTGTGTGCCAAGGTCTATATGACCATCCAACGAACCATTGCAAACTTTTTTTCCTTTTTTTTTCCTCCTTTTCCCCAAACACAAGTGCAGTCCCCATTCACAAGCAAAACCTCATGATAGAATACTGAGGGCCACTGAAACCAGGATTGCAGTACATTGACTGAGCTGAGTTTGTGCCAGTGTGCAGTGATGGGACTGTTTGTGAGTGAGTTCTGTGCTGGAGCCCTTGTGGCTGTAGGAAGCAGCAGATGTCGGCAACGGTCTTTTTTGCAGACAAGGCCTTTAATTTTAAAGTACAATACAGAATATGTACTGCTGGTGTGTCACGGGCAGATTAGAGCATTGTCACCTCTTGATCTTTCATTTTATATTTCTAGCAAAAAGCTGCCTTATGCAAAACTGTTGGTCAAAGCCTGCTACTGGGAATCATCCTTTGCTTTCCATCTAAGCAGGTGAACAGGAACTTGTAGTAATGGATAGCCTATGTGTGGGTGGTCTGCTTTCTTGGGTTTCCTTGATTATTCTTACTGCTATTCTTAGCAAGAGGAATTAAGGAAGAAATATGAAGGACTGATTCAAAGCCTGCAGTTCATTTAAGTGTCTCTGTTGATATTCTTAGCATTATTCTTAGCATATATACAGAACAGAATGATTTTTCTATCACAGATCCTCAAAATTACTTTCTTAATGACATTTAAAACTTTGTCATTTGAAAGGTTTAGCAATATGCATAAGATAATTTAAAAGCTGGATAAGGCAGGGTCCTCTTTTTGAGGCATCTATAAAGCAGCAGTACTAGTAGTATGAAATAACACCTTGCAGGGCTAAATATATTTTGCTTATATTTAAGTTAACTAATTAGGCCAAGTTAATATAACTTAACTAATTAGGCCAAATTCAAAGCAACCCTTCTCTTAGAATGCTTAAAATACGGTGTTCTAGTGTAAAACAGAAATAGGGAGAAGGGGTAGCATTTGACTCTGTATCTGTGAGAACCCACAATGATAAGCTAGTGCATTTCTGAAGTGTACCTCTTCCTCTGGGAATTTTTGCTGGACCAGAATTTCTTGGAGTCCTTGTCAGTGTTAAACGATTGTCCGAGTCAAATGTTGAAAGGAAGCGAACAGTCTGATGTATGGAAGAGTGCTGATTGTAGGTTATCCATACTCTTGTTTTTGTATATCTTTAACAGGTGAATAGCACAATTCCTGCATCTTTTGCATTCTGTTGCTTTTATTAACTGTAAGGTCTGTGAGAGTTTCTTTGTCTCTTAGGGAGCCTAACACAAACTTTGATGTCACCTTTAAGTTTGACTCACTGCAGGCTTCCTCTGTGTGTGTGAGACGTGTGTGTGTGTGTGAGACGTGTGTGTGTGTGTGAGCGCACAAACAAAATGGTACTGATATCACTGATAAAGAAGATGAGTCAGTATTTGGGTAGTCTGCGTGTGTGTGTGAGACGTGTGTGTGTGTGTGAGCGCACAAACAAAATGGTACTGATATCACTGATAAAGAAGATGAGTCAGTATTTGGGTAGTCTGCTGTAGATACCCACAAAGAACTCTTATTTACATAATATAAATGCCTATAGTGAATAACATCAAAGATACAGGTTTTTAACTGTTGGCCGATTTCTCTTTGTCTTGTAGCAAGCTGAGGTGCGGTTGAAGTGTCTTCTGGGACTGCAAGGAATTTATAGCAGAAAAGAACTTGTTTCCAGGATGGATCTCTTTACTAGCAGATTCAAGGTAAATAGATTACTGTTTGCTTTTTTTAAAGTCTGGGTTGGGTGTATACACAGGGTTTGATGTTTTGATCAGAGCTGATCTCCCCACTCTCTTGACTGACCCGAGCTTAGAGTATTTCAGAAACAGCTTGCTTGACTGAGTGGATGAAGGACTTTTGCAGAGATGTTTCCCTCTTGTTTCTATGGAATTTTCTGTTTCACTTTAGTTCATGCACAAAATGGCGTTAGCACGCACTGTGGTCAGTTATCTCCACCATTCATCCAGAATGGCCCAGATTTTTTTACAGGATCTTTGGCACATGACAAAGAGTTTCACACTCTAAGGGTCCCTTTTTTGCTGCTCCTGATAATGGGTTAACCTTGTAGATACTGGGTTGGCTGGCCGTCTATAACACTGATGTAGGAATGGCTCTCTCTTGATCCACCATGGCAGTATGAATCTTGAAGAAGGATCCCTTATCTCCTTTCTGAACAAGTCAGATGATATGCTGTAATTTTGAGAGCTTGTTCTGTGACCGCACTGACCCTGTATACTGCCTTTATCATATTCCAACTTCCTGACTCATTTAAGAATTAAGCCCTTTACTTTTTTAATCCTGCCCTTGGTAATGATTTCATCAGCTACTCTTATCCCAGTGGGGCTGGGCCTTTTTGGTATTTGAATAAGAAAACTCAAAATGCTGTGACTGATATCTCAGTACATAATCAATGCCTGCATGGGGTGGCAATTCATGTTCTTTTTGCAACAGGAGCAGGGCTTACCTGTATGGCAAAGCAGTTGCTAATAGTAAAAGATACCTATAGCACGTCCTCAAAGAACAAGAAATAGATTAATATTGATATCTTAAGAATAAATTATTCAGATTGAAACTTGGCTATCTAACATTAACCCCTGTTTTAAACAGTTTTGTGGTAGTCCTTTATCTTCCTGGTTAAAGGAAGGTTGCTGTAAGCTGCGTAAGCAACAGGAAATAGCTTCCATCTGTCTGTACTGCGATCTCCCTCTGTGTGGAGGATGCTGTATAAATGGATTATTGCAAACTCCATCCCACCAATCAAAAAAAGCCCAACCCAAACACAACACCTCCTTCCCCTGTAAACAAAATAAACTGAAACAGCTTCACACAAAATACAGACTGATCTGGAATCTTCCAAAGTTTAAATCATGGTTTCTCAGTCATGGGAAATGTAATTATATAACCATCAATCCATTTCCCACAAGTGGGAGTTTCACATGTTGCCTCTGCTACCCTTGATTGTTCAAACTCAGGATTCATGGAGTTCCACACCTTGCAGCTGGGTTGTGAGAAAAAGGAAGGTGCAAAGTAAAATGAATCTAGAGATTTAGAAATTATATGTTAAGCGAGAAAGCTGTTAGTCCCAAAACAAGCAAGTCCAAAGACGTAGGCCGCACTGATGAGTGCGAGTTCTTGGGTACATAGGACAGGAAAATTTCCATTATTTTCTGAGGTGTTTGCATGTGTACCAAGTTACAATAGTGTGAATTCTGGAGGTCACGAATATTGCTGCTGTTCCATGAAGTACCTTTATGACCCAAGTCCTAATTGTCTTTCCAGCAAGGCACTGGCTTCTGTAACATGTAGGTACACGCATTTTATTGTTGATGGGAGAAACTGATTATATAATGCTTGTAATTTGAGGCTTACCTTCATTTAACATACTGAAGTGCCAGTAGTAACATCTTAGAAACAAGTTGTCAGTCACTTTTAATTTGTAGACTGTAGTTGATTTCTTGTGAACGCATACATTACATCTATAAAAAATATCATATTACTGCATGATTAATTCAGTTAAAAAATTAACATGCTGTTAATTTTCAGGGGCTGGGGAACTACTTGGTAGTAATCAAGTTGCCTTATGTCTCTTAGGAAATAGTTGCTGAAATAAAAATAAATTTCTGCTCTACTAGTGTAGATGATCTAGCTGTAGGAAAAATATATGTTTATTGAGAACAAACCATGTTACATCTTTTTATTGTCATTTTACATCCATTAGGATCGAATTGTGTCCATGCCTCTGGACAAGGACCATGAAGTAGCAGTTCAAGCCATGAAACTCTTGATGCTTATGTCACAGTAAATAATTTCTTTTTTAATTTACTGTATTGTTTTAATGGCAACAAGATCCAGATACAATTCTGATGAATCTTCCTGTAATCAGTTACATGCTGGGAAACAGTTGCTCCTGACAGGATATAAGTTACAGTTAAAACTGCTCAAGACATGGCATTTTCTTTCTGTGGGAAATATCAATGTGCTGATATTCAGCATGAAAACTACATTTTTATATCTTTATACTTCCCTCTGAAAGGAAATTCCACATTTTCATTTTGGCTTTTCTCAAATAGAGCATCTGCCTGTCTCGAGGGAAGTCCCCACCGAAGATGGGGGTCCCCACCCCATCTTCTGTCCAAGGGTTGCCAGGCCTTGACCAGGAGCTCAGGGAACTCTGCCATATTCCCTGTCTCCCCACCTGATGCAGGAAGCCTTGAGCTTTGAGGCTGTTGCTAGAATTTGGACTTTCAGATTCTTGGCTCCATGGCAGAGAACCTGGGAGCTGTTGAGCCCACAGCAGACTGACAGGAAATGAGCAAGGGTATGGTATCTTGGTTCTGCTGAAGTGGAAAACTAACAGAAGAGTTATTTTCTTGGGAAGTTACCTGCCAGCCATAGATTTGGAAGGATAATGGCAAGCTGGAAGATTGGGGAAAAACTAGACTAATGTTACAGAAGTATATGAATCCTATTCTGATACATCCTTGAGCAGCATGTTTATTTTAGAAATGGCTTTATTTGCAAAGTATGTGAAGAATAAATTCTCTGTCCCTCTTCTTCAGTGCAAAATGAGAATAAAAAACCTACTGCATTTCATTGTTAATACAGTTGAGATGTTAGGACTCAATAATCCTGGAAGTATTTAAAAGACATGTAGATGAGGCACTTGGGGACATGGTTTAGTGGGCATGGTGATGTTGAGTTGATGGTTGGGCTTGATGATCTTAGAGGTCTTTTCCAACCTTAATGATTCTATAAGTTTCTCTTCTGTCTCAGAGTATAAGTTGAATTCTGCTGATGCAGATGCTTACTTCCATGTACAGCATGGCGCATTGTGCAATAGCCTTGTGGGATTTGCTTTTCTGTTTCAGCCAGAAGAATTGGTCATTGTTAGATGAGGATGTAGACCTTAATGGACCAAATAATATGGTGTTGTAGGTATTTACATTAAATTTCAAGTACGTTTGTATATTGAAGTGCTGCTTTATAGTCTGGTCTCCTATCTCACTTCACACTCCATTGATTTGAGTGGCATTTCTCTAGGCCTACTTCAGCATACACATCAGAGCAGCGTATGATGCTGTGAACATAGTATGCTTTTCTGAAGGGAGTACCATTGTTTGGGCCTCACTAGTAGTAGCTAGGGTTATATTGTTTCTGTGTTTACAATGTCCATTTCTACATCCCTTGGTTCTCCATGGTGTGTAGCCATTGGAACAAAGCACAATGCTGTGTCTATGTGTGTCCCTGTGCTAGGAGGAGCAGCACACCATTGTTGAAGTACAAAGATGCTGTCCACCAGTTATAGCTGCCCTTGTTCTGTATCTGAACTAACGAGTGCTATATTGGCACTGCAGCTGTTTATCATCTCTGGCTTTATTATAAGGGATCATGTTCTTATTAATGCAAGCTGCAGCTATAAAAGTTTGATCAATGTTTCTTTTTCCTTGAAGCAATTTTTTCCTAATTTTTCTTAAATATGATTTCCCATGTGAATAAATGCCTTCTGAAGTTTTCTGAATGACATTTTTCCATCATAAAATGTAGTTTTCATAAGTAAAATGAATACATTTTGAAATTGTTTTTTATTAGGCTGTGTGGAGGCCTAGCAAATACATGCTTCTCTTTCTTTTTGCTCATATGTTGCGTAGCCATCCTCCTTTCTGTCTCCTTCGCCCTTAGTTGCTCTGAGCCCTGCTGATTTGGCTTAATTATTGGAGTGATGAAAGTGGGAGTTGGGGACTCAATAAGCAAATTCAATGACAGCTCTTCTCTCTGATAAAACTAGTACTGACCTGTCTATAAAACCTGTGTGAAGAGAATGCAGACTATAGACAGTCACATGTACAGACTTCTTAATAAAAGCCTGCATCAAGATGCTTTTATAGCAGGGGAAGAGCTTATGCCTCAGTACCTACAATAGTGTCAGAAAGGACTCACTGCTGGTATTGCAGAAGCAAAGAAATTTCAGGCTATTGTGTCTCAAATGGGTGTGTCTCATAGCTCAAAACCAGTATCTGGATATAGAGCAGTAATGCTGCTTGATACATGTGGTAAAGCATGAAATGGGGTTGGGGACAGCAACTCCCCTGCCTTTAAAGAATGATAAATGACAGTTTGTGTAAATGGCACTTCTACTTGTATGCATTGATGTAATCAATTTTTTTGCCGCTTTTATCATGCTGTATTGGCTTCTCTGTGGATGGCTCATTTTTGTCATCTGCAAATTTGGCAACTGAATTCTAGTTGCCCAACTTGCATTTTTAGTGAGACATGAAAGACCTTTCAGATCAAGCTTCTACTTTTAAAGCTACTGGCAAGAACCTCTATCTCATGAACTCCCTATATTTGATTTGGAATCATGGATTATTTTTAACAAATAATATAATCTTCACTGGTCAGGTATTGAGCTTTAGAACATGTCTATAATCTTGGAATAAATCTTTTGTTGTTTCATGACATGTGTTGGCAAGAAGCAACTCTCTTTACTGGCTCCATAATTGTCTTTTGAGTGAGTATAGTAGCAAGACCTCATTGCCAATTAGTTATTTTTGTGATGTTTTACGGTTGCAGTGGAGCTGTGCTCCGTGTGTGTTAGTAACAGCTTTGATCATCTCCTAACCATCACTGCATTCCAATCCTGTGGAATATACATTGACTACTAGGTGTACTACTGGCCCATAAAACTGCTATGCTGGCCTTTACTTTACTCTCTTTTGCTAGCTAGAGAGGCAGTGAAAACACTGATCTTTTCAATTCACTTAGATGTGTTGCATTATTAAGAAAAAATTCCAGTGCTGATTCAAAACCCTCTTGCTATGCATATACCTGTTTTTTTCAAATCTGTATTTGTATTTTCATCTTCTCTATCTCTGTGAGCTGAGATTTTTTTCTTCTTGTTTGTTGTACGTTGCCTCAGTTGAATGCCAAGGTCTTTGGGCTAGTAGATTTCTATTTTTACACAGCATGACGTGATCCCGAAACTGAAATGAGCCTGTGAGGCTTAGCATAATAGAAATTATTAATGCTACTGAATTATGCATAATTGCTAGCATTAATGTTGCAAAGGATCTGAGAGGGGGTAGAACTAGGAAGGAAATGAAGAGGGAGAAAACATGAGTGACAATGAGAGACCAAGGAATCTTACAGAAAACATTGCCCTGCAGGAGGCAAATTAGTTTAGTGTGCCTACTGCCAGACAATTCTGTTCATTTTTGTGTGCCTAACTACCTAAAAGAGCAGAGGGATTTTGGAAAAGAGCAGCAAAAGTAATTAGGTAACTGTAGTAGATGAATGAGGAAAGGTTACAAGTGGTGCAGGTAGGGGCACAAATTTACAAATAGCTTGAATATGTAAATAGCAAAGGGGAAAATTACTTTGTATGACATTAGTTAAATGTAACTAGAAATTAAACTGAGTTTTAAATGCAAAACTCTCAAGTTTGAAATCTGGAAGAGCTGCCTTAGTGAGAACTGTGACTATATTGCACTCATTGAGGACTTCACATAAATAGTTTAAAAACTATTTAATGGAGCTGATAAATACATTAATTCTCACCACAGTGCTTTGACAGTGGTCAGCAGAGTTAGTCCAACTTAAAAGTCAAGAAACTGAGGCTTATAAGTTCCCAGTGTCCTGCTTAGCACAGGAGGCCTAGGTCAGGTAGGGGTATGTCACTGTTGCGCTTAAAAATCTTAGTCTCCCTTCTGATTCTCAACTAGACTGGGAAGGATGTTTTAGTTTGGAGGGGGAGCGGCTACACTGTAGGAGAAACTTGAAAACTAGATTTGCCAAAAGATGCCATGGCAAGTAATATAATATATGTTACTAGTTCTAGTGGTAGGTGTAGATGTCCCATGACAAGTAATTCAGTGTCAGCAGAGAGCTGAACTCTGATTCTGTAGTGTTATTTCATAGCTAAGCCATGGACTTCAGAGGAGAAATTGACATTTGTTAGGCAAATGCACTGTATCTAGCAAGGTTATTCAGACAAGCCATTATGCAGAAAACCAGTTAAGTTTGTTGAAGGCTTAAATGCTATTATAAAAAATGTTTTCATGTGATTGTAAAAAATAAGCTGAAGAGAGAGACATGCTTTGCATACAAATAAGGAAATTATCCACCTTTGTCTTGTTTAGTGGCTTTTAGGAAAAATAAAGAAGTGTTATCTTGAAGTTGATAAAAGTAGCATATGAAGCAGTGAAGCAAATTATACTGTACAGTTCTCATTTCTTGCATCAGTAACTTGCTTGTAGCAGATTAGGTACTATCAAAAGGGAATGGCATGGAGCTCCTCACAGCTCCTCTGTGATTCCTTCAGGTCCACCACATCCCTTGTTCAGGTGGACTTATGGTAGTGCTTTGCCAAACCTATTCCAAACAAAACAAAAGTGAAAGACCAAAATGGAACAAAGGCATGTTCTTTCTCCTCTATCTTCTGCTCTTTTCCATTCTCTCAGGTTTATGCTTTCTTGGAAGTTAACCTTCAGCAACACTCTGCCATCATGCACCTCTATTCAAGAACCTTGAGATCTCTTCTGAAATCTTATCTTTCCTGTCTGAAGACTTAACAAGAAAAAATAACAATTGCATGTCTCTTAGGGTTATGTTTCTTAACCAAAACAGCATACCATACAGCATCTGTCTAACATGCATCTTCCTGTGTTCTGTCACAGCATAACCATAGAATCACAGTGTATTGCAACATGCTAATCCTATTTTAAAGTGGGTGCGAAAGGACTCTTGTTATATTGTAGTGACAACCATGTTATCATCTCTCTGATCACCAAGGTGTCGTCTTGAAATACCTGCAATGACAGCAGGGTAGAAAGAGGAAGATAACAGAACAGATTAGCTGATTTTTCAACTTAAAAATTTTATCTCAGACATTAGAATACTTTCAACGTATATTTTTTTGGTTGGTAGTGCTCAGTGCAGGAATAATGTTTTATAATGTATTTGCAGATTTGGATGTTTAACTTGAATTAATTTAAAATGCAAAATTAACAGATTTTTTTTTGATTGGGATGCTATACCTCGGATGACCAATGTCCCCATAATGTATGCCAGATCTTTCCGTGCACAGCCATTAAAAACAAAAAGAATAAGATGGCAAAACTTTGAAAAGTGCATCAGGTGCATTTTTATTTTACTGTCACGATTTTGATGGTTATCCTTGGTGTAAGCAATAGCACAGACCAAGTGAGGCGACTCCAGCAGTCATGTCTCTTGCATACAGTAAAATGCAATAAAAAGCAAGATATGTAATCTTTCAACTGGTACCATATGCAGAACAAAATGGATCTGTGATCTCCCCCTAAAATATCCCAACTTCTTCTTCATGACATGTTCACACTGAAGTGCAGAGAAAATGGTATGTCATGACATTGGTATGTGGAAGGTCATGCCTGTTTATTTTTAGGCACCTAAACACTGGCAGGCACTTCTGGCTTAACCTTTATCTGTTGCTTGGCATTCTGAGGGCTGTAAATTTGCAGCAGTATTATTGCTGTATTTGAAGTATTCTTTGAATGTTTGATGATTGGCTTATGTATGTAAAAAAGAAAGGCACCTATTTACTGTGGTAGTATTAGTGGTAGTGGTAGCAGGTGTAGTCAAGTGCTGCTACTTCCAGAGGCGAGTAAAACCCCTAAGCACTCATTTGAGTGGGAGTTACGAGTATAAACCTCATTGTATCATAGAGAATAGGGATTGAGCAGTATGTGAAAAGTAGTAGTAGTACATACAGGTATTCCCTCCGGTTCAAGAAAGGGAAAAAAAAGATCAGGTGCTCAAGTGGTGTCATGAGTGTCTGTCAGCCTGTGCTGCAAAGAAAATGGGTTGTTTTCCCCTCCTTTGCTTCTGTGCTATTAGGGAGTGCGTTATACATGGCCAGAGCTATTGCATATGACCTACTCTTGTCTTGAGGCGGGAGGAAATAACACTGCTGTAGATTAATGTAACTGGGGCAAATTCCTAGCCTCTTTGAAGACAAAGTTAAAAACAAGGAGGTTGGGATTTCAGAATCACAGGTTAGAAGGGACCTCTGGAGGTCATCTGGTCCAGCCCCTTGCTCAAGCAGGGCCACCTAAAGCTGCTTACCCAGGACTACATCCAGATGGCTTTTGAGTATCTCCAGCGATGGAGACTCCACAACCTCTCTGGGCAGCCTGTGACAGTGCTCTGTAACCCTCACAGTAAAAACATGTTTTCTGATGTTTAGAGGGAACCTCCTGTGTTTCAGTTTGTCCCCATTGTGTCTGGTTCTGTCACTGAGCAGAGCCTGACTCCATCTTCTTTGCACTTTCCCTTCAGGTACTTAGACACATTGCTAAGTTCCCTCCTAAGCCTTCTCTTCTTCAGGTTGAACAGTCCCGCTCTCTCAGCCTTCCCTCATAGGAGAGATGCTCCAGTCCCTTAATCATTTTCGTGGCCCTTCATTGGACTCTTTCCAGTATGTCCATGTTTCTTGTACTGGACCCAGTACTCCAGCTGTGGCCTCACCAGTGCTGAGGAGAAGGGAAGGATCACCTCCCTTGACCTGCTGGCAACACTCCTCCTAATGCAGGCCAGCAGACTGTTGGCCTTCTTTGCTGCAAGGGCACATTGGTGGCTCATGTTCAACTTGGTGCCCACCAGGACCCCCAGGTCATTTCCTAAGGAAAGGAAATTTCTAAAGAAAGACAGTTTGATTTGTACTGGAAAGGCAAGAGTCCTTAATTTCTACCCAAAGAGAGGCAGGCATGTTGCTGAGCTCTTCAAGCTATCCGAAGAATTTAGGCAAGGAATTTTTTTTACATAGGGACACACAGGTGTTGCATTCACTATTTCCATGCATGTGCTAAGAAGAGAAAACTGGAAATATAAAGGACAAAAAATTCAAGTATAAAAAAAAGTGTACATTTGACTGGCGTGTTCGTACAGGAAATTCCATTTAAGCACACGAAAAAAGTTTTTTACCATGGGGGTGGTCCAATACTGGAACAGGTTCCGGGAGAAGTTGTGGAGTCTGACTCTGTAGATATTCAAAACCTGATTGGACACAATCCTTAGCAACCTGCTGAGCTGATCCTCCTCTGAGCAGGGGGGGTGGACTAGAGGATTTCCAGATGTGTTGTCCATCCTCAGCCGTTCTGTGATTCTGTGTTGGCCCTCTTTAGATCATGGTATGTTTGTATAGAAATTTCTTCTTTTTCAAGCTGTCTGCAGTTTTTTAAAAATATGTATAGAGAAAATGATAAGGGCAGCTTCATAGAAACCAGTGCTTTAAAAGAACTAAATAATAGATTGACATTAAAAAGAATGAAATAAACCTTGTCAGACTGCTAGTTTATTTGAGTAAATTCCCCATAGCCTTTTAGTATAAAGACTTGCTGTATCGTGTATTTTTACTCCTGTAAGTGCAATTTGTTGTCAGTCTTCGTTTTACCCTCACTTGTTAAGCTTGTAGAAGTTTAATAAATTTGATACTTCATTCGTGGCTTCACGGGACACACCAATGCTTACTCATATACTCTAATGCACCGTGTTACCTCTTTAAGTTTCTTACTGTTCAACCTCAATAAGCACATTTTTACTCTATTTCCCCAATTCTGTAGATGGCTGAATAAGAGTCGCATAAATGTTTTTCTTTATGGTGATTTCACGATATATATACTCAGAGCACTTTTTATATGTCCTATTACTGCAAATACATACTCAAGGAATTGCATGTTAAAAGAGGCCACCAAAACCTGCCTGAAGTATGTAAGGCAGTTTTTCTTTTTGGTTGAGGGCAAGCATTATCTTGTGAGATTGACCCATCACTTTTGGAGACATACCATCAGCACTTCCGTTTAAAGACCTTTTTACTGTTCCAGTGACGATTGTAAGCAACCTCAGAAAAATGTGAAAAATTCAAGTGATACATGAGTAAATACATCGTAAAGCTAAAATTCATGGGGTATCAACTTCTATAAATGAGAGGCTATTGGCTTTGAGAAATGAGTGCTGCCTTTCTCCACTGATTTTAAATCCCAGAGAGTGCTAAAAAATATTTGCAATGGACACTCCAGTGATACTCTTACCTAACGTGAGCTTACTTTTTTTCAGTCAGGTTGGAGGATGTTTTGGGGCTTTGTGACTTGTGAGGATGCTAAAGGACGCAATGGGTTTGGAGACAAATGGGGAAGTGCAGGAAGGGCTGCTAATTTTTGTAAGACATCACTCCCAGCAAATGAAGAGCATGTTTTAAACTGTTACTGGCTGAGGATTGAGTGGAGCAATAAATAAAAACCCTTTCCCCTCAGCTGGCTGTAGTAAGTGTAAGGATCTCATATGTTGCTCTTTCATTCCCTGAAGTAGCTTAGTCAAACGACATTGCTGTGGCAGTAAGAAGCAGGCATTTTGAAACTGTAATCCTTGCTTTGGGCTTCACTCCTCTGGTGTCTCTTCGGTGGGTTATTCAACTTTGATGCTTCAGTTTCCTTTTTGTAAAAGGTTTATATTAATACCATTTCTACGTCTCATAGAGTGTTCTAGGTTTACTAGTTGGCATGTGGTATTCTCAAGATGTGTAGCTGAATGAAAAAAATTGTGACTTCGAGTGTTTTTGCGCAGATAAATCACAGTCAAAAGCATGCTGTCAAGAATGTGTTTTGATTTCTTTTTACATGTGACTTTATAAGCCTAGTGTAATAGAATATAGGTTTTAAAATACTATAGTAAATCATTTAAAAAGAATTTGTACTACAAAATGAAGGCTGTTTCTTGTTTATTATCTTCTATGGTGAATACCTAAGCATGAAGTAGAGGCATGATTTTCCTATTTTATTACTATCATTCTTTTTACCATGACCACTGATCAATCTTAATTATACTTTAAATTAATGTTCATGTCCATGCAGTGGGCCTGATTCATCATGGCTTGCACAGACCTCTGTTTCTCTACAAAGTGAGTAAAAGAATGGTGCCAATTTTGTTTGATAGCGTTTTTAGATATGTCCTACAAAAATTTAGCTGTGTAAACAAGTTGCACGGCTATGGAGAATCAGGTCTAGTAAAAGCTGGACGTAGCATTCATAGTATTCTTTGCAGATAAACCTGAACTATAACTTCCGTTGTTATTTCTGCCTAGGAACTGTGAGGATGTGTTATCAGCTGAAGACTGTGAAACGCTATACCAGTTTGTTTATACCACACACCGTCCGCTTGCAGTAGCAGCTGGGGAATTTCTTTATAAAAGGTATCTCTGCCTGCATGTCTACTTCTTGCATATTCTCATTTGTTTCAGAATGAAGGTGGATTTATTTAAAAGGGACATTAAGCATTTATTTTTCTGCTGGAAGTGTGTACCACGAGGATAGAAGATGTGCTTTCTTCTGCTGAATCAAAAGAGAAATGCTGTCTGGGGGTAATCATTTGTTCCTGTGCACAGCCCTGGCGCAACGGGCATGAGAAAAGTTGCAAGACTAACATAGAGAATGTGAAACAACTGACTGATCCACAGATGCCATGCTATGTTGACAGCATACCTCCTTTCTTTCTACTTACTTGTCCTGTTGCTTTGCTTCTTACAAGCTAATTCATCACCTGGCATCTGCTGGATTTCCATAGCTTTGGTGATTAATCACAAAAATGGCCTCCTCTTTTCCCTTTGGAAGTTGCCTTGTACACTGTAAAGGCTTTGAATAATGAGAGATGCAGCAGATTAAAAAGCCCTCCCAATTTTCTGTCAGGTTAATGAAGTACAGGGTTTATCTTCCCCAGGAGTAACTCTTATAAATGGGCTTCCTATAACAATGGTTGCATGAAGTGAATGGAGTTGGCGTGCTAAAAAGAAAAGAAATAAATATTCTGTCTCTATGGCTGAGAGAAATAATTTTGCCTTACAAAGAGGAATGAAAATAAAAATATTTTGGCAAGACTTTTGTGGGGAAAAATTCAGAAATAATAATGATTTGTGTTTCTCACATGTGCAGAATCACCTCCTAGCTGTCTCTTCCTATCTAGCTGAACTGCTGACATTCTGGTGTTTGTGGAGCCAAGTCCAACAGAAAGACAAATGAAGATAAATTTCTGTTTTGATGAGTCTTCTATCATATCTGCTAGTCTTACTTAGTCTTTTATTTTGGTCCTAATATTCTATCATAAATCAGGTGTTTTTCCTCTCAGAACACTGCTGCTTTTTGCCATTGAAGTGGTTGCCCTGATAACATTACTTTTTCTACCCAGCTTCCCAGTGCAGTGTGGACACTTTGACCCTGTAAACCTCATCCTTGTTCTTGTTTGCCCAGTTCTTCTCTCCAGTACTTTTGCCAGTATAGAAATGTTCGTTCTACTGTGATGGAGATGTTAGTGACACGCTCTTTTCCCTGGTCATACTGGTATAAATGCGAGTATAAATGCTTATGCTTTTTTTTCCCCCCGCCTTCTTCTTGGTTTGCATGAAATCTCCTCAATGTCTGCATTTTTAACTTAGGATACTTACTTAGCTGGCATAAATTATACCAGCAGAAGCACTTTGTGAAACTATAAGCTTTTACTGACATTGAGTAGTGTGGTCCTGCTCTTAAATCCAAGCCATTTGGGCCTTCCATTAATCTGCAGGGATGGCCTTCCTGTATTTATCTTGGGATTAGCATTTTTTGTGAGCAGTACGGTCACACTGATTTTGGATAAAGAGGGAAATGGAAATTGAAGTGTCACATTGTGCTTCATACTTCAGGCAGAAGAGGAAGAACAGTTTTTCCACTGTATTCATGAAGTTGAGTAAATTGCCTCTTATACAAGATATTATGCTTTCTTTAAGAAGCTTCAGTTCCAAAATGTACCATGATGTGAATAATTGTCAGGTAGTAATATCTCTACTCTGTTGTCAAGGTATAAATTCAGCCTAGAGCAAGCCCCTTTTCAAGCATGAGCAAACGCCTACCTCGTTATATGTTCAATATTGTGGAATCTGCATCTGTTGTCCAGAAAGCTGGCAGGGTACCTGTGAAACTGTCAGAAATAGTCTCTACATCCATAGGGATAGCAGATCTCATAACTGAAAACAATCTAATCTTGTTTCCTTTCATCTGATAAAAAAGTCTAATGTGATTTGGAGTAAATAAGTAGACATTTGGAAGAAATACAATCCTTGGGATCTTGACAGAATTAGTGTTACATTGGCAAATGAGTGTAAGGAGAATGTGGCAGAACTGGACTGACTTCCTTTTCTGTTGGCAGGCTGCTTAGTCATGAGGGAGATGAAGAAGTTCAGCCCAAAGGAGGAGGGAAGTTTGAGGCGAGTACTGACCAGTTGAAAAGATTAATACGTTTTTTCCTGGAGAGTGAGGTGAGGAGAATAGTCCCTCAGTAAGCCTTTTAAATCCAGTGTTGCATGTTAAATCAACTACTGGCTTCCTTTTGAAAGCTATTTCAGGTAGTGAAGCTCTGAAATGTTTGGTGTTCGGGATGTTGTTGCTCTCTAGGAAGAGTTTTTAATGAAGCCATTTCTGTTCTGTTGTGTTAAAAATAATTTACAACTATGCTAATGGAGAGAATTAGTGCTGAAGCAGCTTCTGAAAACAGTCTGAAAGACTAATGCCACTGAGTGAGGGTTTTTTAGTATGTGTCTGTGTCTTTCTGCAGGCAGATATGGGTGGCTGTACCATGGCTCTATGCTGACTAAGAACTGCATAGTTTTGCTGAGTGTTTTATCAGCTTAAGTGCTGTACTTCACTATTTGGCTTTTGCAGTGGTGCAGACCTGCCACTGGCCGAAGTGTCTCAGGCACAGCAGTTTTGAGTCCTTCTGCAAAGAATTTCCCAGACATTGCTTACAAATGTTGACTCGTTTCTAGTCCCAAGGATGGATTTTTAGTTGTTATGATCAGCAATATAAAAGCAATACAGAAGCTGGTTTTAAAGAGGTTACTTAAATTACAAAGGAAAGGTATCCTAAAAAGAGAAAAGAGAAGCTTTTTTCCTGCTTTTCCTGCTTTTTTCCCCACTTTCCTGCTTTGTATCAGATTGAAGACATGGTGTTTAAATGTTCATTAGCCTCAAACTAAATATGTTGGAATACTGTGTGTGAATATATGTATGAATGACAAAGCTTTGTAGTTGGAAAAAGGGAAAGAAACATATGAAGCTGTATTTTTTTTGATGATGTATTTGCTTCTGTAAGCTCGTGTTTTTTATTCCCTAGCTACACAAACACGTTGCATACCTCATAGACAGCTTGTGGGACTGGGCAGGCAAATTCCTGAAGGACTGGGAGTGCATGACCACTCTTCTGTTAAAAAATGCTGAAGAAGATGGAGAAGGTGGGTAAGCAAAAAGCTTAGTTTTGTTTGAATGAATCTCTTAATATCGTTTTTTGAACTTTGTATTCAGCTAGTTTAGGATCATTCCATATTGCAATACACTTTGATCCCAAATCGTGGTCCCCAAGGGCCACAAAGCAGATGCAATATTGCCAATGTGATATTTGTATCAACATATTTGTTTTATTCAGTATTCCGTATTTATGTAATGTTAGTTTAGAAACTTTGCAAGAATACGTGCATGATTAAGCCATAATGCTTACGCAGCATTCACTTGTTTGTTTGTTTGTCCAAAACTTAAGAATCTAAAATTATTAATTGATTGAAGTGCAGTATTGTTGGGCTATTGTTCACGCCTGAAAAGAAAATGAGTAATATGCTTAGTTCATAGACTTGTAACACTCTGGAGGATTAGTTTTTTGTAGAAGTATTTTAAAGTGAACTTAAATAATAGTTGTTGTAGTAGAACTGGAGGTGGTTGTGTGATTGAAATCAAAGTTTGTAGACCCAGTGAGTTAAAGCATTTTGGTACTCAAGAAGCAGGTTTGTCCTAAATGAGATAGTAGGAGTAGGCCTCGTTAAAGCTGCCTGTGTTTTTGGGAGCCCAGCTACCCTAAAAAGTTTAGCCATGAGAGGAATAATTGCTTTTGTGTTCAGTAAATGTAGAAAATAATTTTCTTCAAATTAAATCAAACTCTCTCTAGGTGTTTATTTAGCAACACTGCATCTTTCTTTCTGTAGTGTCCTTCCACAATTGCTCAGATAAATGAGTAGGCTTTACATTAGCTGTTGCTGCATCTTCATTTTTCTTTTGTGTGATGCTGAAAGGAGACTGATTTACTTACAGCACTGAGTGATGCCCATGAAAGTGTTCTCATTGAAATTATCCTCGCAACCGTTAGAGAAGCAGCTGAAGGTCATCCTCCAATGGGCAGAGGTGCAGCCAAAAAAGTCAGTGCATTTTAGTCTTATTTATTGTCCTGTAATCACATTCTCTTTGCCTTATGTGCTTTGCCAGAAAGCATGTTCCTAGTGGTAGGTATATCTTTGGAAATAAAATGCCTTATTCTTATGAAACGACACAGTGTCTTTTGACCTCTAGATCGCAGTAGTAGTGGATGTTGAAGGAGATGAGCATTAGAGGAAAGCCAGTTGAAGCATGTTATTGACAAATGGTGAGCATTTTATCCACAAGATACAGCTGTTCAGCAATTTGCATCTAATTTAAGGTTAATAAAAAAATAAAAAAGCACCTGGTTGTCTCCATAGAAAAGTATCTTTATCTTAGCTTGATATGCTTTAGACAAAGGCATGTGAGTTAACCTTGGGTTACATGTAAAATTCCACTCAAATCTAAGAGATCTTATAATTGAAACAAAATGCTTTATCTGCAGATTCTGTCAGTAAAAGAGAAGAAAATACAATTGGAAGATTGTACCAAAATTACTGAGCACTTTATTATGGTGCTTCCTCAGCTCTTGGCAAAGGTAACTAACAGCTGCTCTGTGAATGCATGTTAAATATTTCATTAAAATTCCTACAGTGTACTCATACCCTGTTTTTTCTCTGCAGTATTCAACAGACGCACAAAAAGTGGCAAATCTTCTGCAGATTCCTCAGTATTATGATTTAGATGTTTACAGTACGGGACATCTAGAGAAGGTGAATAGAAATTAGGGTAGTCATTTCATGTGGAATGTACTAAATTTATGTGACAGTGTACAGAGTTTAGTGTGACTTGGAACAAGCAGGAGACTGTTGAAATATAAAGAAATGGTCTCATACCTCGAGGAAGGTGGTCTTATTCAGGCTTTACGTTTTTATTTGGGTCTGCCAAAGAAAAGCCTAAGTGCTTGTCGGTTCCGATATGCAGTGACTGGCCCTGGCAGATAATGATTTCTGGTTTCATGTGGTAGGCCCGGCCCTGGGTTTTTCATTGTTGGGTGGAGAGAGGGTGGGTTATGCCATGTGTCTAAGCTGGTGCCTCCCAGCAGTTTACTACAGAATAGGTTTCATTCTCCTTGAAGACTGACTCCCAGCTGCTGGGGAATGATAGCAACTGAAAGATAAGAATGGAGATAGTATATCTGCTGATGGGAGAGGGGTGGTCAGAAATGGATAGACGAAATCCTTGAAATAGCGTAATGTATTCTTAAGCAGGGATGTTTACAGGGAGGTAATGTTAGGCGAACACTCCTAGGTTAATTTCAGCACAAAACATTAACTGGAAGAGAGAGAGTCAGCAGAATGGCAGAAGTTACCTCCTCTCACTAAGAGTGAAGACCCCAGTTGCTGACATGATCTGAAACAGTCTCCATCCTCTGCTGAGGGAGACAATTTCCCTTGTTTGGGGACACACCTGTCCTTTTGAAAGGCATTTTTTATTCCCTACCTTTGTCTTTATTTTTATGTAGTGCCAAGCGTGTATTGCTAAAGTAGAACTTAAAGCAGTTGCTTCATTCTTTACGAAGATTCAGAGACGATAATAATGAAAAAGAACTATAAACCCAGAAAAAGAAGTTGTATCCTCTAATCCTGCCCCTTTGCTCCTTAGACTGGCATTTATTTCATGTTGGTTGTATGACCTATAGAGGTATATGGGCCTAGTGAAATGTATCTAAAGCATAAGTGGATTTTTGTACAATTAATCTGTAATACCCCTTTTATCAATTGCAGCATTTGGATGCTTTGCTGAGAGAGGTAAAAGACGTTGTGGCCAAACACTCTGACATGTCTGTTCTTGAGGCTTCCTCCAGGACTTATTATATCCTCTGCAGTGAAGAAATTGCCATCTACAGCCAGGTGGATCGTGCCCGAACTCAACTGATAGATGAGTTGATGGGACAGCTTAACCAGCTACTAGATGGCTTCTGGCAAAAGGTGGGTGTGACTCATTGTGGAGATAAACAGACTGTTTCCCTATGAAAAAAGAAGACAAAAAAATTAAGGGGGATATGAAACTATTCTTTGCCTGCTGTTTCTCTGCTTGAGAGGAGCAGAACTTTCAAAGATGAGTTTGCGCCTCTGAAAAGATTGACTGTTTACATTTTAATGAAGCAGATGTACTTTGGCAGGAATAGGGTGGGGAAAATAATAAACAAGGTACTCCACACCAGCACCAGGTCTGAATATTCTTGACCTAAGCTCCATAGTTGCTCCATAATTGCTCCATTACTGTGCCAAAGATACTATGTGCAAGATCAGCCAAGAAGTGCTGTGGATCTATAGGTGATGAGACTGTTCCCAAAAGGTATAGTTGTGTACTTCTACATATTTGACTGTACAGAAGATGCCCTTTGTGCTGCCACTTTGGCTGTAGAGATAGAACGAAAAAAAAAAACCAAAAACAGACCAGCACTCTGTAATGCAGATTGTATAGCTTTGGGGTCTTTGAAATGATGAGTTTCCCCTTGAAGGAGGACTGCAGAGTCTCCCTCAAAGTTTTTCATTAGTTCTAAAAAGCAGAAACAGCTGGTGGTGATATGAATAGCTTGCTGGCTGAACTGAACAACAGAAGCCTGCAGCTGATCTGATCAACTGTGCCGTCATGAACAGGTGTCATGCCATGGTATGAGAGTTAACACTGGCAGGTTTTTATTGGACACTGCGATATTGTAAAATGTGTCAAGCCAAAAAATCCCCTAACCTCAGATTGGATTTATTTTGTTGGTCTTAAATAGATATCTATGTCAATGTGGGAGAATGTGTACTTATGAGAAACAAGATAAGTGCTAGACCAGGGATTCTTCAACTCCTTTGTAGCGTGATCCATATCTAAATAAAGAGATTTTCTCCTGGAACCCCTCCCTTCTAATTCCTGGTTGTATATACCATCTCCCATAATCACGTAGTATACTTGTGGAAACTACAGCAATTGCATCTATGGGAAAGTATTTAATATATTTTTAGCTATCTTTGAATGTGATCTGGCAGCTGGAAGCAAGGAGAGTCAGCACCATGTGAACAGTTAGCTTTTCAGAGATCCCTAACAACTGTGTGAGGGACCATGAGTCTGAGGGTTAGCACTTCTGTGTTAGCCTAATTGCTAGTTTTTACTCTGTGTTAGCAATACTGTAGTCTAGGGAGGCTGCCGTGGGTTTATTAATGATAGGGACATTTCCTTGTACAAAATTTCTGTGCAGTCAACGTGTTGTTTTCTTTTTACTGTAGAGGAAGACATGAGTAGGATGGTTAAAGGTGAAGGGACTGGGGAGGGCTGGAGGAGAGTAATTCAAACTTGTGGGTTCGTTGGGAAGAGAACATAGCAGTTACCTTGCCTCACACCAGCTAATTCCTTTCTCTTTCCCAAATTTTCATAATTTAGGAAGAAGGACTTGGTATGGATGCAGGAGAAATTTCCCGGATGCACTCTGCTTTGAGAAGAGTAGCAGCTTTTCATAAGTGAGATGTTTATTTACAAATTTACTTCCCCATATACTTAAGTGTTGACCTAACAGGTGCAAATTGAGAATTGCTCGTTTGTTGGGTTTAGTAAGATTTTTCACAAGAGAATGAAAATGATCCCTATGAGAGGTGCTGCAAGGTTTAGTTTCTTCTTAACAGAACTGTACTCTTGGATATGGAATTCTTTTTGGACTCCTTACTGAGATTGGAGCATCAGCCCTAATGTGGCTAAGAAGTGTGTGCTACGTTGGGATGTCGGAGTGGACACAGATCCTCTCTGTGGTGCCTCCTTCCTAGCTGGATGCTTTTGCACTGCCTTACTGTCAACACTGGTGGTCATTCTGAAGAGGGTATAGTGAATGCAGTCTTTTTTTCCCAGCAGATGTAATCTGCTTTGTTTGTTTTCGTTTATTTGATCTTCTTTTGTTAAAAGATGGATTTCTCAAAAGCTTGGTTCTCCAGGGATTGTTCACCAAGTAAATTACCAAGCAAGATAGTAGAGGGTGGGGGAATTGGGCCGCCTTCTCAATATGTCTTTTACTTATCCTGCATGCTAGGGCTGCTCTGTTTTTGCAAAGAGAAGTCCAACGTTGAGTTGTGAACACTCAAGAGTATTAGAAACACTCTTTTAAAGCAGGGTGGGGAAATTGTTCATTAGACCTTTTTGGGCACTTAAAGAGTGGGTAGAGTATAGGAAAAGGTACAGAGCTCAAGCTTCTTCCTATCCTCATGGCACTGCAGTTTTGTGGTAGGAATGCAGATTGTAAAGCTATGGACTAAAGGTTGCAGTGTTAGGTCATGAAAACCTTAATTTCATTCCTCCCCCCCTTACAGTTAATAATTGATTGTTTAAAGTTATTGCTGTACATCAGAAGAATGCAAAAATAGGATAATACATTTAAACTGTTTAGTCAGGTGAGATTTCGTTTCTTGCTTAGTGTATAATTATTGTTTCTTTTTCATTTGCAGTGCCCATGATCTCACCAAGTGGAATCTGCATGACAAGACATTAAGGTTGCTGGTGTTTGAAATAGAACATGGGAGTTTGCCTGCTCTGGTGAGTTGTTAATATATAACATTGAAAGAAGTTTTTCTTGTTGAAAGCAGGAAAATTAGGAAATATTAAATAATCTTATATATCAATGTCCTATGAGGCAGGAAAATACTGTTTCCAGTTCTTAGTTTGGGAAACTGAGGCCGTCTTTGGTATAACGTTATTGGAATCAGTAAATTCATGCCATAGATTTGTTCATTTTGGAGATTGTCCAAAACTATGATAATCATCTGACATCTGGATTGATTCTTTGTCATGCTCAGTACTTCCCATTGATTGCACAGTCTTGCTCTCAGTACATATGAAATTGTTGGGACTGTGAGGGCCCCCTTATAGATTGCATGTAACCAGAAATTGGAATACTTTGGACCTGTTGCTTGCAGACTGACTCTTGGTGAAGATGGTTTATAATTGCCAATTGTCTCAACTGCAGCCTTTTGGTTGTCTGGTTGCCTCAACTCAGACACTGGCTGTGCCAAGGTAGAGGTGTATATCCTGGGATTACAAGGTGAAATACTCTAGCAGTCATGAATGTTAATCAGCCCCCGTTTTCAGGAGAGAACTTGAGGTTTTTTGGAAAGGGGTGAAATTTAGCTGGGTAGAGAGAGCCTGCAGCCAGTGGGTAGAGGTGGACTCCTTTAGGTGGAGTGTCAGAGCACCAAGGTTTGGCTTCTGCTCTGAATTGCCCACTGGAGAAGTCTGCCTTTCACTTAAGACTGCAGAGAAATCCTAAGCAGCTAAGCTAAAGTTAGCCTCTGTGAACACCCTTTTTAGTACATGGTTACTTTCCATTGAACTCGTCAAGTTGTCAGAGTTCTGCAGAAGCAGCACCTTAGTAATGAAGTTTCTCAGGAGGCAACGTTTGCTTGTATGTGAACCTATTAAGTTTATTTTGAGGGTCTAAGTACTTTACAGTGCAGAAATGGTTGTGCAAGCAGCATGCAGAATGTCAAGCTTGGATGCTTTGT
This sequence comes from Fulmarus glacialis, assembly GCF_000690835.1. Lineage (NCBI taxonomy): Eukaryota > Metazoa > Chordata > Aves > Procellariiformes > Procellariidae > Fulmarus > Fulmarus glacialis. The sequence continues at coordinate 11,253 of NW_009233769.1, read as the reverse complement.
TTAGTCCTAAGCTTTTTGCTGTTGAGCCTTTCATGTAAATAAAGGACATGTGTTTTTATTTGCAGATGATCCTGCCAGCTCTCCAGTGCATGTATTTTTCTCTCCTGTGGCAACTAGCTGCAGTTTCGGAAAACTCTCCCAAGGTTGGCCACTCCACGTCATTTTAAAACCCGGAGTTGTGCTTCTAGAAGTTTAAGTTGCTTTTCTATTCTCAGATTGCCAGAAGAAAACAAGCTTTCTAAAAAGATAATTTGTGTGGGTTTTTGAGGAAACCAAATTAAGTTGAGGCATTTTCTCTTTGTCTTGCCCTCTTTTTTTTAAAAGCGTTTATGCTTTTTCAGTCCGCAAGAGAGTAAGTGAACAATGGTTCACCTCTATTTTTACTGCAAAACATGTGTATCGGATTCCTGGGGCTTGATGGAGATAAGGAACTTGTTCCACTGCCAAACAGTTTGTTGTTTTCTTGTTTTAAGCAACAAAGAATGAAAACTCCAGGAAGTCCTGTTGCTTTGTTTTGTTTTTATTTTCTTGTTTTACTTACGTATTTCTGGCAGAAAGTTTGAGGAAAGTGGTAATTTTCTCATCAGCTGACTACTTACTTTCTTAATTGGTTTCATATAGTGCCAAGCTCTGGCAGGTATTTCAGAAGGCAGTCTGGCTTAAGACACCAGAGAGGAAAACTCTTTTATGTTTCGGTTCATGTGTGAATAACTACCTGTGCGGCTCCTCTTTGTGGTGATTTCTGACTATGCTGAGTGCTGCTGCATCTGTCATTCTGTCCCCTTCCCCTGGTGCTCCTGTGTGTACAGAACAGGACGCTGACACGGACATTTGTTTTGTGTGAGAAATGCTAGCTGGGAGGTTACCCGTTTGGTGGCTGATTCACTATCTATTCCCGTCCCGTTCCATTCCTCTGTGGATGTCTGCATCTCTCACTGCTCTAATATGTTCTGCCTTTCAGTCCAGACACGGTTAGCTCGACTGATAATGGGGCAGCACATTTTTTAATTTGGCCTTTCATATGGGAGCAGATTCTGATTGGAAGCACAACGTTACGGCCCACTCTGCAGGGCCAAATCTGGATGTTGGCAGAGAGAAGTTCCAAAAGCGAAAAAGAACATTTCCTGGACAACAACTCTAGGACCCCAATAGTGTTAAGGCGATGTTTTGCCTCCCCCTGTGCTTCTTCTCAGCGTGCCCTGGGATGGATCCCCTTTCTTATAAAGATACAGTTGCATAGCATGAAAGCCAGCCCTCCTGTGAGGGCGTTCCTCTTCTATTGACTGCTCAAAGCTCAGTGCAGTGCAATAGCTGGGACTAGTGAAGGATCAGAAAGTCTTTTATGCGGCTGTGGGCAAATCAGGTAGTCTCTCTTGCTGGTTTCATCTTAACACATAGAGGTGTCTAAGTTTCTGAGTGCCAAAGTTAGCAGTGTAGTTAAACTGTGTTCCCTCTGTAGTCAATAAAGGAAGAGAGAAGAGCAACTCCAGAAGGCAATTCACGTTGAAAATCAGGTGGGATGGACCAGAGTTTTTCTGACTCTACTTCCATCTCTAAAGTGGAAATCATTATCACTCCTTTATAAGGATAAGCTGAAGCGAATTCTGCAAATTTTGTAGTTGCTTGGAGGGCTGTATAAGGGACTACATGCTATTAGAGCTGTCCATCCTACCGATGGAGAAACAAAGAGTTTGTGACTTGCTGAATACCACGAGCCTCAGCAAATGTGACAGATGCACATGTCCTACTAGTATTTGTCACATTTCTGCACCAGAGTCAGGGGAAAGTATGTATTTTTATGGATTGACCTTTCTATCCCAGATATTGTGCCTGAAAACAAGACATGGTTTTAAAGTTGTTCATAGTTAGCTGTTGCTACTGTGAGATGTCAGCTTCTTTCATAGTGTCATCAGCTGTGCTATCTTAAACAAATAATATCAGTGGAAGAAAGATGCAACTGTTGTTCATTCTGTAATTCTCTATTGAATCATAGTGCCTAACATCTTTGTCCTGTCACTTTTCCTAAATACGTTTTTAGGAGACTCTTTTTGCACTAAGAAGAGAGCTGAGGCGTTTCAGTCAGATTTGCATGTGCTTCCTCCACCATAAGGAAAAAGATGTAAGAGAAAAGGTTTGTGTTTCTCTGTCACTTAACTGGCGTTCACACTCAGTCCTCCTTTTAAATGCCTGCCTTTCTTTTCATACTAGTATTTCCTTCTACTGATTTTTGCTATTTTTTGTCTCTTAGCAGAGAAATAACTCTTTAAAAAACAATCTTCAACTATTTATTTTAAAGGAAAATTAAAGTTATGTTAGTTAAAATGCTACAAAAGTTAGTGCTTTAATCTAGCATAGATATGTGTCTGCATGGGTCTATCTGCAGAATCAAGGCCTGAATCTGAATGACTCTATTTGCCAGTTAATAATTATTGTGTTTTCTGAATCGACCAATTGGTAGTACACCAGTACAATTGGTGTACTGGTTGCTATCATTGCTTTATTAATGCCTTGCTATGAATATTACTTCAAAAATGAAAAAATTGGAGAAATTGTGCAGTGATTCACGTATTAAAAGAGAGATATTCTAGCATAATAGACCTCTTCTTTCTTCCCATGGAAGTTTGAAAATCTTTAGGTGGTGTTCATGCATGATACCTGTATATACTGTATCCTAAGGTAAAAGTTCTGGAAGGGCTTAGCTGTGGCTTTTTACCACAGGTTGGGGCAAACAGAAATCTTTAGCTTGTGAGGAAGAAGTGGGATAGAAGCTAGATTGTAACTTGTGGTGTTTGATGGAGACTCAAAGTGGAGTTGCGTCTGAAAAGTAACATGGTCTCCTCCTTTGGCTTTGTTTGCTTGATACAGGCCTTCATGATACTCTGTGACTGGTTGCTGATTCTGAGTCATCAGAATTCAAATAATAATGAAGAAGCAGTTGGACTTCTGGATTATCTTCCTAACACATCGCTTCAGGAAAAACTGCTTTTGTTTATCCAGGAACATGTTTTCATAGAGGAAGAAGAGGAAAGCAAAGGTTAGACATCTTCATCACTGGAGAAAGAGTCTACCACTTTTTTTGTCATTTGTTGTCTGCACTGAACATATCAGGAAAAGGGGCTGATCTTTTTTGTGGTGGTGGTGGTTTTTTTTGTGGGGGGGGGGGGGAGGAGGGGATGTTGGGTTTTTTTTGATTGGGCCCCTTTACAAGCAAGGTGCTCACCTCTTGTACACTGATCTGTATCTACTGTGGATCAACCACAGGAGATAGATGCCAATTTACTTGTAGGTAGAAAGGGCTGATGTAATGCAGGGATAGGTGAGAATGTAAAAGTATTTGGTAGACTGATGGTGGTGGTAGAGATGATGGTGTTAGCCACCTCTGTGGAAGGCCTTGCAGTGTTACCGTGTGACTCTGTCAATGCATGGACACTTCTAAGCCATCAGAGTAAAGGACTAATGGATTTTGATTTGGGGAGTGTGGGGCAGATTTTGGGGGAAATAGCTATGTGCTTTTTGCTCTGTTGCCTTTTTCAAACACATTCAGATGACAAATTGAGGCTGTTATTGTGAAGGCTGGTTTCTTTTGGGACTGTTTTGAAAACAGATTGTTAGTTCATTGTGGTTTTGAGGCCAAGTGTCATGCTTTGAAAAACCAAGCATTGTTCTAGATTATTGTGCCAAACTCTTGTCCTTCAGCTGTTCAGATGGAGTTTGTGTTCAGTTTTGGGCAGCACACTTATCCAGGTCACAGTGTATATGCAAGAAGAGATGGGCCTAAATTTCAACAAGGGAGATAATAGAGGAGAATCCTTAATGGTAAAAGTAGAGATACAGTAGAAAAGATTGCTCAAGTAGGTTGTAGTATCCTAGTCATGGGAGCTTTTGAAGCAGGTTATGTTTCAGGTTGCATTATGTTATGTATCTGAAACTGATAAGGTTGATCGTGTTTTGGGTTAGATGGCCTGAGATCTGTTTCAAACCCATTGTGTGTGATGCTTTCAATTTCTCAGTCCTCCCCACAAAGGATCCCTGTCATCCCAATGCAGATTCCTTCCTGAACGCATGATTCTGGCATGCTATGGGTGTGCTTGTCTGTGTGCACAACTGGCAGCTGCTCCGTTTTAGTTTTAACTCTAATTTGCAGATTGTTCTGATCAGTCACTTGCCTTATGTTTGTTTCCAGGCCCGCAGTCATGCTAGAAGCGGAAACGGTCTACTTCAAAATTATAGGTCAAAGACTGAAGCCTTTTGGCAGTTGGTAGATTACATTCACAGCAGGAAAGGGTGTATCTCAGCTCTACTGCTGCAAGAAGCTCTCCCTAAGCACCTTCAGAGCTGTCTTGGAAGGCTCTTAAGAATATTTGTTTTCCACAAGTTATCCAGCTAAGAATTAACTCATGTTCCAGAGACTTAATATGTTCTTAATGATATGAAATGACTTTTTTCTTTTGTTCTTGTTGATAACCACTTAGAGAGTTTCATCTGAACTCTTCTCTTGTTGACTGTGTGCGGCAACTTTTGTAGGGTTTCTGATGAGTTATGTGCTGTTTTTCTAGCATCTGTGTTATTCTAGGAAAAAAATGTGGTTGCAGTTTGCCTGGTCTCTTCCTTTCGGTGTGTTTGTGCCTTTTATTCTGCACTCTGATTCTGTTCTGTAGTTGTAAGCAGTATTGTACAAGAAGCTTCTGACTAGTGGAAATGCAAAAGCCCTGTGAAGATCAGAATAGAAGACTGTGCAAATATCTTGTTTTCACTGTCATCAGCTGGAAGCTTTGAAATGGAAATAAGCCTGTGTTTTCTGATATACACAGGAATGCGTGCTAGCATCTGTTGCTTAGCATGTTGACTGAAAAGCTGAGTCTGTGCTATTTGGATGAAAGTTGGTCATTAAAATTGAGGTATCTTGAATAAAGTAGTAGAACAAAGTTTCAATGCTTTTGTTTCCCTAGACCTGACACAAGAGAAGGACAGAAAGGATGAAAGTCGCAAACTTCATGACTTGCACAAAAAGCGGAGTCTTCTTGCAGCATATTGCAAGTTAATAGTGTATAATGTGGTAGAGATGACTGCAGCTGCTGAGATCTATAAGTATTATGTGAAGGTAATGTTTTAGATAAGGTCGCTTTGCCTATCAGTGCATTTGAGTTTTTGAAAGTGACTCCAGTGTTTGTGAAAGGTATGGGATTAATAGTCTTATGGCTCAGAATCCTTGTATAATCACAAAAGGGCTGTAAAATCAAGCAGGAGTGGGACAAATTTGCTCTGCAGGCAAAGTAACTGAAAATTGAGAAGAGGGTATGTCTGTCTGAACATCTACTCCTAAGCTTCTCCAGAGAAGCCATTGCAGAGGAGTAGTTTATGGCCGGGAGAGTGTTTTAACTATGGAGATTCTCACATTGAAGCGGTCAACTTACTTCATATAGCTCACACAGTCTATATGCAGATGGCCTAGATTTCACATGGGTCCCTGTGCTTAGACCTGGTAGAGCTTCAGGCACTCTGAAGTGGGTTTCAGGAGGGCCGAGAACAGCACAGAGTGGGCAGTTGCTTTGAGTCTACTAACAGGACTTTGGGAATACGTGAATATGAATCTTCTTCTTTACTTCATTGGGCCCAAGGCAAACATTGGTTAAATACAGAAAACTCTCTCTTTCTCTACTGAGGAGGCTTTGTTCTTTTGTTATAATAAATACTTAACAATTTCAGTGTAACTTTAATCCTCACATTACTCTTAAAGGAGCATACCATTGCTTTACATATGAAATAATATCAAAAGTCTAGTTTTCATCTTTTAGCTTGGGTGTTCTGATATTGGGAGTGTTTTATGAACTTCTTGTGTGACATGAACACAGTCATGTGTGTTGTGTACTCCCAGTGCTAAAGAAGGGGAATGATAATTCTCATTTGTTTTATTGCTATTAATAGACCTACAATGATTTTGGAGACATAATTAAAGAAACGTTAAGCAGGACGAGGCACAATAACAAAATTCAGAGTGCTAAGACACTGATTCTCTGTCTGCAGCAGGTAAGGTTAAGATTAAAGCAAGAGGCTAGGGGATCTTATGACAGCTGTATCCGTATTGCAGTGTTTTACCTACCTTGCCATAATTATTCAAATTCATTAAAAAACCTAGTGGAAGAAATCGTTTCCTTGCCTGTACTTTCTATGTGTATGTTGTTTTTGCAGGTCATAATTAAAACTCCTTTCAAATCATTACATCTGTTTTAAAATGTAATTTTGTGCGTGACTTTTTTGTCTTGTTTTTAATCTTCAAATGCATAGTGTGTTACGACTGATGTGAGATTATGGAGTGTTTCTTGGGATATGGTAGGTGTCTCTTAACCTTAACAAAGGTTAAGGATATTATTCTGTGTTTTACGAACTGCCTCAATTCCTACTGAATTCGAGGAACCACAAATGTGTCTGTGGCTGGCCAGCTCTAATCCCCAGTATTTTCAGTATTTTTTTCTGTAAGAAAGTGGGGTGCAGCTCTTCTGAAGGGTCTCAGTTGCTGGAGCTTGCAGCTGCTGACTGATGAGGCCAGTTAGCTATTTTAGCAGCTGCTTTTGCCGGCTCTGCCCATGACCAGAGCTGCTTCTAGCTTGGAGTCGTGCTTTAAGCCACAGAGCAAGCTCCTCCCAGGGGGTACTGACACATGAGCTTTGCTTATTTCACAGGCATTGCCAGGGGCTTAGATCTGTGAACTAGCCCCTGAAATCTGAGCTTAGATGAGGCTAAGCAGCATTTGGCTACATATATTCTGCTGATATAGTCAGGACTTTGTGTTTAGGTATCACATAGACAACAGGCCCTTTTTGGCCTTTGCTTGACCTTGAAAGTTAACAGGTTGAAAAGAACAAGCTACCTCCGTGTTCTGTTAGAAAAAAACCCCAAAAGATAGTTAATTGGGCTCAAGACGTGCTTTTGACCCAGTCTCACTCTCAGAAATTGGACTATGCTGCTGCCAAACTTGCTGTTTTATATCTGCATTCTGATATTCTGAAAGCCTCTCGGGCAAATTAGGCCTCTGTGGCTTGATTCAGAAGTCCCAACAGGAGGTGGGGTCAGTGGAGCCATCATTTTGAGGAATCGGTTCTCTGTTTATGCACATCATGTTTTATTTTTACTTTTTTAATTTGTACGTATCTGTTAAGCACAACAGTGTCCTTTGTGTCAGTTCTGTGTCGTTGTTCCAGTCACATGTGCTTCAGAAGCACATGACTTACCTGCTCTTTCGTAAGGCTTCTGTCTGTGTAAGCTAACTGTTGCTTGCTGTGCATGTCTCTGTGTCCTCCTGGTGCTTTGTTTGCATGTAGGATTACATACAGTTGCTTATCTGACACTTCTTTTGCAGCTGTTTCAGACACATGCAGAAAGCCAAGACAGCAGTAGCGGTGTGGACTTCTCCTCTGCTTCCTTCACAAATATGAAAGAACTTGCTCGTCGCTTTTCATTAACGTTTGGCTGGGACCAAGTGAAATCTAGAGAATCTGTAGCCATGATACACAAGTATGTGCCACGTAACATCACTTTGTCCATGGTCATTGCTTTTGTTAGTTGTCTGCTTTATTACTGGTTTTTTTTTTTTATTTCTTCCAATAGGGAAGGGATTGAATTTGCTTTTCAAGGAGCTACTGGAGTAGATGGAAAATGCTTGCCTCCTAACTTGAGCTTTCTCTTAATCATCAGTGAATTTTCCAACAAGCTGCTAAAGCCAGACAAAAGACTAGTGTAAGTTAAGTTCTTGTACACTATCATACACAGTTTGTGTTTTGTGTATCCATGTACATGGGACACGTGACCTTCAGTGTTGCAGAAGTTGCTCAAGGGCTTTTCAGAGAACCTTTGAAATCAATCCGCCTCTGAGGCTGTTAGTTTGAGAGACACTTGTTGAATTTTGTAGTTATTTCAGATTGTATATGCAGTATGCATTCTAGAACTTTTTTAGATGTAGTTGTGGCCACATATGGCAATTTTCCTACAGGAAAGACAATGTTAATTTGGTGGAAGAGATTTGCAACTTTCAAGGGCTTTTCAGAGAACCTTTGAAATCAATCCGCCTCTGAGGCTGTTAGTTTGAGAGACACTTGTTGAATTTTGTAGTTATTTCAGATTGTATATGCAGTATGCATTCTAGAACTTTTTTAGATGTAGTTGTGGCCACATATGGCAATTTTCCTACAGGAAAGACAATGTTAATTTGGTGGAAGAGATTTGCAACTTGACTGGCTGGGGGGGGGGCGGGGGGGGGATTTTGTACAAAAAAAATGCTATTCTGAACAGAAAAGTAAAGCAGAGAAGATTGAGGAAAAGAGAGTGCCCAGATCATTATTTTGTAATGATCTAATTCCACAGCTTCAGGACTCAATTACATGAGTTTCATGGAATATATTTGGAATAGAAATACACATGACACTATTCATAATGTGGATATTTAAATTCAAAAATTTGCTATTTACAGGGGAGTATGCCCTGATCCAGTTGGGCCCGTGTTTTACAGTGGTTTAAATATTTACATTTAATAATATAAGAATGATAGCCTTGTTTTGGCATCATGGGGCATTATGCATCTGAACAGAGAGATGTATGATTATGTGTCTTACTCCCTTCTTCACCTGCCTCAATTCCAGTCATTTTTGCGAAGGAAGTAATATTCTTCCTTCTATGTGACCTTTGTCATTACTTCCCTAGTCAGTGCTGCTTATTTTGGATGTGGATCTCTGCACTTCAGTCTTCTATCTACAAATACTGTAAAAACTATTACAAAATATATAACAGGTATTTCCATTTTCCTGAGAGCATATTTGAAGACGTGGGAATGTAAGATGAAACATTAAGACACATCTGCCTTTTTGAATTTCTGAGCAAATCACTACAGTATCTGACAAGAAAAGTTCCACTTTGGAGAGGAAGTCAGCAGAAATGGAAAAAAAAGCCAACCATCACATTTCACTGAGCTCCGTGTAACTTGTTTGCTCCTGTGTCACTTAAATTGGAGGTTAACTTCCATGGGGATCATCAACCAGTTTTTATATAACAAGGGTCAAGAGCAGTAAAATGTCTACTTTCCTGTTACTTTACGTGACAAACACAATTTATTAACGATTGCCTGCTACCTACACAATGTATTTTAAAAAATGAATTCAAACCCAAAATGCAAAGTACAGAAGAAACATATTTGACATACACTGATTACAACCCTTGGTAAATCTAAAGTGGATGATTTATGGGTAGTGATAACTTCCCTTTCTATTCTTGCGTTTTTCTCGGAGAGAATCTTTGAGATCTACAACTAGAATTGGTTTTCATAGAATCACAGAAGGGTTTGGGTTGGAAGGGACCTTAAAGATCATCTAGTTCCAATCCCCCTGCCATGGGCAGGGACACCTTCCACGAGACCAGGTTGCTCCAAGCCTTATCCAGTCTGTCCTTGAACACTTCCAGCGATGGGGCATCCACAACTTCTCTGGGCAACCTGTTCAGTGCCTCACCACCCTCACAGTAAAGGATTTCTTCCTAATATCTAATCTAAATCTACCCTCTTTCAGTTTGAAACCATTACCCCTCATCCTGTCACTACACTCCCTGATAAAGAGTCCCTCCCCATCTTTCCTGTGGGCCTCCTTTAAGTACTGGAAGGCTGCAATAAGGTCTCCATGGAGCCTTCTCTTCTCCAGGCTAAACAACCCCAACTCTCTCAGCCTGTCCTCATAGGGGAGGTGCTCCAGCCCGTTTTGTACAGTTTCTGTACAACTCTGTCCATGTTGTCTGGATTTTAAAGAGCTGTTACCATCTGTGTGGTGACACTTGTGCAATAAGTAGGTTTCTGTTAATCCATCCTTGAAAAACTTTGTCATTTCATTTACCTCCAAGAAGTAATTTTTAATTAAACAAAAGGAAAATATTTCATCATTGATGTGGGCAGATTTAAAGCTAAATCTCGATAATTTTTTTCCTAGGGCTATGTTTAACTACTTGACCATAGAAGTACAGAAGTATATTCCTGAATGTATTAGATACATTCAGGTGGGTTTATTAATTGAAAACTTTTATGGGAAATACAGAGAATGCTCTTTGACTTCAGTTCTTGCTGCTTTGGACCTTCCCACTGCTGCTGGGAACAAATGGGAAACAATAAAATTCACAAGGGGGGAAGTTGCAATTTTATCCACAACTACATTCAGACTATGTTTCTAGAGTAACAGTTTCTATTCTGGGAGGCCTAAAATGCCTTGCAGGGGCTGGAGATTATATTTCCTCTTAGAAATATTTAGGTTTAGCGCCATCATAAATTACTGGATGGAATGTTTTAGGTCAACATGAACTTCTAGAAATAAACATCTGGTTATTTTCATTTTTATTATTAATCATAGGATTGATGTCCACGTTTGTATGTTAACATATGTGAATGTACCTGTAACAGATGAGATACAGAATATGGGCATTTGTAAGAAAGGAGTATATTTCAACACCATCGAAGTATGTGGATTTTAACCTCCTCCCCTGTAATTGCCCAGGCTGTAGCAGTAAAATACCTGACTTGTCAATTGCTCTGTGCCACAAAATGCACACAAGAAATGAATTATTGAATAACAAGCTGCATGAAGGGCTTGATTCCTGAATCAGTAGGAGTCTTTCCATTGACATTGATAGCAGTTGGATTAGACCCTAAAACAGTAGTTACAATACATGCTTGTTTGAAACCAACAAATTCCATTACCAGGGTTTCTTGATCCCTGGGGCCCCCAGAGTCCAGGACTCTAATTGTTTTGGAGTCGGTGCTTACCCTAACGTCCTCCCAGCACTGGTTTTCTTGTTTTGCAAAACGAATGAAATGTCTGATATTTTCCAGGCCACACTCCTAATCAAAGTAAGAATAATACACTGTACAGACTGGCGTTAAAACTGTCACTTCTGGTATTTGCTAAGGTGGAGTCTGTTTTAACAACACTGGGCTTGATTTTAAAGTGATGAGCTGTAGCTGAAATGTTTCTAATCAGTTTCTAATCCTGAGTCAGACTTTGGTTTTCTTTTCTTGTTGTTATGAACTAGGAATGGGTCAGCAAGACTTTGTCAGAAATGTCCTTCTTTTTCAAAAAGAATGTTTGAAGGAGACCTCTTTGCTCCAGAAAAGGTGATAGCTTCAGGGAGGCCCTGTGTCAAGTCTCTGGATTGAATCAGGCAGAACAGGGATTTGAAACAATGTTTCCCACATCTTCTGTGGTGTCATAGAATCATAGAATCATTAAG
>NW_009233768.1:0-16310 GCF_000690835.1 Fulmarus glacialis | reverse complement strand
TTGGCCTCAGCCCATCCATCCAGCCTGTACAGTTTCTGTTGTTCCACAACTGCTCAGCTACCCCACTGTCCTCTCTAGGCCACTGTACCCACATTTGACCACTATCATTCCACTAGGAATTTTTTTTTCCCAGTGTCTAATCAGAATTTCCTTTGTTGCCTCACAAATGCTGAACAGAGTGGAAAAATCTCCTCCCTTGACCTGCAAGCTACACTCTTGCTAATGCGGTCCAGTGCCAGGTTGGCCTTTTCCACAAGGAAGTACAACTGACTTGTGCTCAAGTTGTCCATTGACATGCCCACAACTCCCTCCTTACACCAGAACTGAATTTCTTGGAAAAAGCAGGAAGTCGTGCTATTTGGGGTGAAGTGAACAAGGAAAGGTTAAATAGGTGATAAACACCTCTTTCAAGTATGCCTTGTGGATTTGAACCCAGGCCCCCCAAAAGACAGGAATTCCTGTGTTCTTCTGCGTGCCATGAGGAAATCTTTCAAGAAACTTTGTTATGTTGCTTCCCTTACAGATCCCCAGATTTATAGCTTTAAATGTTTTATGCAGGGGGAAAGAAAAGGAAGCATCATTAGCATATTTTTAAAGACATTGGAGTGCTTTTTCATCTCCATTACTGAGAAATTGAGTCATCTTTACTCTATATAAATTCTGTCTCTGAGCACTTTTGTTCAAATTATATTTGCTACTTAACAAAACTTGATTTAGTGAGGGGGTACGCATAGAAGAGATGGAAGGAAAATACTACCATTTCATTGGAAATTTTAATATAGACACTAAATGGCACCAAATCCCAGACAAGTTGGTGTTTTTATTAACTTAGACTCCTAGGCATTAAATGTTTTTCTTCTACTGTTGCTCCTTCTTTTCCTGCTTTCTTATTACTCTAGCTCTACACATCACACCCATTTTCTCCTGTGTGGGATCTCTAAATGGCATCATCCATGATTTTTTCCACAGTACATATGCTGGATTTATGAACAATGTGTTGTCTATAAAAAAATGAAAGACAAATAGCAATGACTACCTCCAAGCAGAAAGCAGATGAGCCTTTCCCACATGGCTGTAGTAGGACGGTGTGCACCATACTGATGAGATGTGAGACTGCCACTGAGCGTCAGTCAAGGTAAACTCTGTTACTTGCACTTCTGCTCTTAGACCTTCATCCAGTCCTGTTGGTTCCAACTTGCAGTAAGAATCCCAGCCAAAGGCTCCTTTTCATCTTCATGTGTCGGAAGGGTCACCCAAGAACACCTCTCCTTTGCAAAGAGCACAATGAATTGTGAAGCCAAAGGTGATGTGTCTGAATGGGTTTGGGAATGTTACTAAAGTAATGCGTAATAATGATATACATTTCATTCCCTATTCTGATCATTGCTTTAATCTTGGTGACCATAACTTGTTTTTAGCCTGAAAGATGATAAAAACATTGTTTTTTATACAGTGAAGCAGCAATATCAGGCCAATACCAATAAGGAACAGGTTCATAGATCACATATCCATATGAGACCATTAGGAGTCACCAAGTCTGACATCATATTAGAGATGTGGAACTTCTCTGAGCAATTCCAGCTTGAACTGAGGATAAAAATTTGAGCTTTACTTAAAAATTGATAGAAGTGAAGAAATTACCATCAGCCTTGGTCACTGCTCCCAGTTGATAACGATCCTCAATCTTCCAAACTACCATCTTTTCAACTAGATTGTAACCACTCACTGCTTCCCAGCCATCAGAATTTGGTATTTCTGCATGAAACTTGGCGAGAAGTTCCTGTGCAGGTATTTCCTCTTTCTCTCAAAATTAAATCCATTGCTTCTCTGTTTCAAGCTTCTAGGAAGAAAAACATTGTTTGACTCAAACAAAAAAAGGCCTCTGCTCTTCGTTAGTCCTTTTTGAATTATTTCTTGCTGGTCTGCCAGGAATCAAGATAAATTCTCTATTGACTGTGCCCCTGATTCATTGATCTTTACAGCAGGCTCACCCAGAACCTGTTGCTGTCACTGGTAAGCAGTCACACAGCCAAATAACACATTTACACCACTGATGAAACTCAGCTCAGTAACTACTCCTGAGGGAGCCAATGATTCAAGGTTTGATACAATGGGGGAGGATATTCCACTTGCAAATAGTTTCCAGCTGTTCATTTAGATGTGTATGCTAAACACTACTAAAACTGAAAAGATGCTGAAATGTAAAAGCCAAAGAAGTGAAAAATAAAAGTACCGGTGTAAAAAACAAAGTGGCAATCAAATAAAAAAGAATCAAGACTATTGTTATACATTCTTTGCAAAAGTGCTGCTTCTCTAAGAAGAATAAATAAAACACACAAAAATGAAATATGAAGAATTCTGAAAGAAAGAGTTAACGGGTTCAGATCAGTTCTCCAGTGCTGTATAATTCTCCATCACTCACTATCACCATGTTTACACCTCCCACACAGCCTGCCTCTTGTTTTGTGCTGTAATGGAAATGCACTGTTGGATTTCTACTGTTGACTTTATACATTGTTTATTAAGTGTGTAGAACATATTTTGAAAGAAACATGTCCCAGGGTACATCAAGCTATGTCAGACTGTGATAGGTTTTCTCATAGTTTGCTAAGCTGGTGAAGCAGAATAATTTGCTTATAGTGAGGACTAAAATGATTGATCTGTTTGGTGGCTTGAAATGTGTTGATTATAGGGTGTTGTAGGCTTATGTAGGTGTATGGGCAACTTTCTAGTTAGTATTTCACTGTATTGTATAGTATCTAGCATAAGCAACAGAGATATTTTTAGCATGTACAATAATGTATGTTTGAACTTTAGCACATTAAAATCCCCTATTTCCTGTTTAAGGGATCTATTTCTAATCACCTAGCAATAGCCTCTTTTGATATCTACACACCTTTTAGAAGAAAATTTGAGAATTAATATGTGGTAATTGTACTTCTGAGGTGAAATAAAAATCAGACTGGAAAGAAGACATTTTTAAGGCATTATGAAATGAAGGTAATTAACCCTTAACCACTTTCCACTTAACTAATTAACTGCTTACCCCTAAAGTATTTATAAAAGAAATATGGTGGAGTCTCTGATGATCTGCAGACTTTAAACTGCACTCAAAAGCCTTTCTAAGAAGTACCCTCCAGATAATCAAGTAGCTATGGACTTGCTGTAGGAATTGCAAGGAGAAATTTCATGGTTAAGTAGGAGATTAGGAGATCAAATAACATTTTCTGTAATTCTATCATTCAGAGCTTTCACAGAATTGAAGAACTTTCTTCTGCAGCTCTCTAAGCATTTAAAAATTGAATATATTAAACTTAATCATGGACACATCACCCTCCCCTTTCTCAGCTGGGCAAACTGAGGCACAGTGAAGTTACAGGGCTGGTATTTTTAGAAGTGGGCTGGAATGCTGGGTGTCATCTCTTTGGGGTGTTCAGCCTTTGATGCACAAAGGGGGATTAGACATCTCATAGTAAGCTGTCTGAGCTCCTGAGCTCCACCTGCACAGTGGAAGAATACATGACAGCAGGAGTCTGGCATCCTCCCATCATCCTTTTCCCTTTTTTTCTTCTCCTGCATTGATACACAGAGCTTAGCACACTGCTCCATGTGTTGGCAACTATGATTCCAGATGACCGAGTGGATCTGCCGGTGTACTTCTCAGCCCCCTGAAAAAAGAGACTCTGTGTTCAATGGGTGGGTCAAAAGTCCACCCAGTAGACTGAGGAAGGCCAGAGAGAGTCATGAAAAATAGGAGTGAATTGCGAGGTGCCAAAAATGTTGCTTCCACTGCCAAAATCTAAGACAATCTTCCCCTTCTCCCCCCACCTTTTACCCAACAGCAGTCTACATATCCGTAACACATCATGCTGTGACAATCATTAACCACCAACTTCTAGAAACACAGAAAAAAGAAATAACATGATAATCTGGAGCCCTATCTAATCCCGTGCTTTGGCCTCTTAGCCTGTTCCACAGTGCCGTCCCCAAGCATAGACAGATGTAGGCTGCCTGCATAACATTTTTGGCCTTCTCCCCTGAGTAGCTGCTCTGGCCAAGTTTTCTAATCAGTGATCAATGATCACCAGACCAGCAAATGGGACATACGCACCTAGCAGCAGATGGCAGTGACTGTACTCAAGCATGACAGCTCTTTGCATGCAGAACTGGCTGCAGAGGGAAGCAGACTGTTCAGGCCATCTAGATACAACTCTCCCTCTGCTCTGAGCCTCAAGTAGAAAGCATTTTGCTACCTGCTAAGACATCTGAACATCCCACTGAAAGTCTGGAGCATTCTTTGCTGTATGCTAGAAATGTGCCTGGGAAGCAAAAGAGTTTCTCTGGCTTTGGCTTTCTGGGACTCCATAGATGGCCCTTCAGTTGGGTGAATCCATATTGTCCAGTGTATGTGAGCAGGAAAAATGGGAAGCCTGGCCTCTGTAGCACTATCCCCTATTCAGCCCAGAGATACACTGTCAGGAAAAGTAGCCATATCTGTGATTCTAGAAGAAGCAGTATCCTCTGAAGGACTGTAAAGATTTGAGAGCTGCCAAAGGCTGTTTATGTACTCCACAATCTCCTATTTGTCCATATATCCTAATTCCAAAACCTCCTGGAAATGCCCAAGAGCCATCTTCAGCATTTGCTTCCACATTTCTCTGAAGGGGGGTAACTGAGCTCACTACTAAGGGAACTGTTCTTTATCATTATATTAGGACATTTTGAGAATCATCCAGCCCCACTTCATCTAATCATACTCTTCTTGAATGTAGTAGATAATTCCTCCTCTGCTAGTACTTAATAGCTGTGAATATAGAGGAAGCATTTTTGTTTGTTTGTTTATATTGGGTAGCAGCTTCAGTCATGGGCTAGAGCCCCGTTATGCTGGGAGTTGTAAAAACAGCATTCACAATAAGCTTGTAGATGGTTATCATATCCCTCAGGCATTTGGCATGTTATTCTTTAAGTGGAGGAGAGTTTGAAGGCAGATCAAATTAATCTACTTTATAATTCATACCTTTAGATAATTTTGATTAACTCCCATAATAAGAGCATCCCCATGGAAACAGGCTCTGAAGCAACTTGTCTGCATCCACCTCATAAGAAGATGTCCAGAACGGTAGCCAGTATTCCCAGAATGCTCTCAGCAGCACCTCACAGGGGGCTGCTAGTTCTGTCCTGTGACATAGCATCTCCATTTGTGCTGCCCAGTGTTTGCACAGGTCTTTTCTGACATTAGCAAATGAGATATGAGTTTGTATTACAAAGATTGCTGCAAATTTCATGAGTATGCTGTCCTAAATTGAGACAGTCTCTCCCCTTCTCATGCCTGCTGGAAACTGAAGATGTGTAAGTGCACTACATAGCCGTGCTATTTAAATCAATATGTTGTCATTTGCCATTAACCTTTGCTTTCAGCTCCAGCATTGCTCTTTTCCAAATCTATTGGAATCAGTTTTGTGCACAAGCTTTCCAAAAGCACCGTAACAAACTTTATAAAAAGCAAGCAAGAATACTTGGTGTGGTTCATCTCCCCATGGGCCTTAAACTCATTGTGACAAAGAAACTGGTGAGTCAATCTACGTGAGGTGCTTACAGCATAGCATTTGGGAACCCTGGAGGGAGCAGGTGGAATTATGGAGAAATGTCAGGAACTTGCAATAGCCCTGCGCTTTGCATATTGGCAAGTGGAACGGAAGGCCCAGGGGATGCCAGTTTGGTTGAAGATGAGTGTGAGGTAAATTGTGAGGCAGGTCTGGTCTTACCTTGCTGAAACCTTATAAGACAGTAAGTAGACCAGAGAGGCATGTCTTCTAGTTGGAATTCAGTATCCGCCTTCAAAGAGCTCATTTTAAAAAAAATATACATCTGCCGCATATAGCACCTCCTATGACAGAGACACCATCTATGGAGGAAATTATTAGGACCCACTGCAACAGAAGCAATCACCCATCTGCAAAACAGGAACATAATACAAAACAGACTGAGAATCCCTGCTGTAGAATTAACTAAATTGGATGCAAACAATTTTTTTTTAGTCTACATAAAACACTCAGGGTTTTTTGTGATCCATTTGTATTATATGTAGCAGTAGCGTGTTATCCAAAGGTGGATTAAGTTAAACTTCTCCTCCTCCCAAGTGGCCATTCCTTATAACTAGAAAACAATCCCAAAGTTAAGGGAATTGAATATAAGATTTACTGCTCACAGTTAGACCATGGTTTTAACTTTTGTGCAAGCAAAAATAAAGAACATTTCAATTGGAGAACTGAAATGTACATTTATTGCAGAGAGACACACTTATATTTTAGAGGGAAAAAAATGTCTTAAAAAATAACTTTTATAACAAAGCTTATTGGTCCACATTTAAAGTAGACTGTCAAAAGAATTATAAACAGCTATAACATTGCTATTACCAGAGTATGTAAGTCACGATATTAGGTAAGAGCTCAAGTTATGCCTACAATCCTGTTCCACTAGATATGGTAAAAATAAACAATGGAGATGCGCTCTTTCCAAAATCTACACTTTAGTGGCTTTCTCTGACGGAGTGCCTAGTTAATGATTTGGTCAGTCTCTTAAGCTAGAGTAAATTTAGTGGTTTAGTATTCTTGCATGATTGCCCTAGATCTTGTCCCAACATGAAAACCTAGACCCAACTCTTTCTGTTTCCACCAGGAGGAATAGGGAGATGATCTATACTTCTTAGCAGAACATCTAGCTACTTATCAAAACAGGGACAATACCCAAGAGATGAAAAAGCAAAGCCATCAGCCAATGTCTTATCTCAGCTATAAAATTGCTTTTGAAATTTGCATTTTTAGTCTTCCAGAAATATTTAGGGGGTGGAGAGGAGAAAAGAAGAATGCAGTTGGAATGTCCATCTTAACAACTCTCAGACTTTGGGAAAATGTTTTCTTCTGACTCTGAAGGACATTTCACTATTCCCTTTAAATTGCCTTTAACAATGTGTTTCTACTAATACCGTAACAGGGTTCCAGTTGTAAGCCAGGGTCCTGGTATCTTGTCCTTTTGGAAAACGACTGTGTTAAATATTTTCCTCCAAATAATTTTTCTCAACAAACTACCCCTGTGTCATCCTCCTTCTTTTAACTTTATAGAAACACTATGCATACTTTTCCCTAGCTTGCTTTTTTGACGCCTAGGTCACTTTTGTTGTCAGAATCTATTTATTGGATAAAACTGATTTTTTTCCCTTCTCAAGATACAGTGAAAAATGTGCAAGAGCTCCCAGTACAGGGATGTTGGTTACTAGGAAACACAGTCTCCAGAGAGCGGAGTAGGAGCACAAGCCTTGGGCTACAAAGATTTATTTTGGGGAGGATTCTACAACAAGTGTTGGAATTAAAATAGTAGTCATCTAAAAAAATGCCTTTGCTGAAGGACAAGTTTAAAGACAGAAATGGGTATCTGTAAGAGTCTTACAACAGTCTTCTCTTGTCCTAAGAAGATGTTTTATGTAATGGTCCAAACTTTGTGGATTTCTCTCAAGAAAGAAATTGAAAACGCTCTTGAGTAGAAAAAAAAGATCCAGGGATTCCACTGAGGGTTTTTTTGTTCCTTGGCAGGAAAAACTCTGCTGCTCAGATCTGTGCACAGTCATGACACATATGAGACCCCTTTCTCCACATGGGCTCGTGCTGGTTAATACCTTCAACCTCAAGTGGTGAATGGGTGCTTGAATATGGCTTTGGAATATGACCTTTGTCAATATTTGTGATTTTCTTAATTATCGTCAGCTAACTGGCAAAATAAGACCACTAGGATAGAGATAAAAAAAAAAAAAAAAACCAAAAACAAACCAAAAAACAACCCCAACCAGAAAACCCATCCAAGAATGGTGACAGTATTCTGTACGGTTTGTCCAATGCTTGCATTTTATGCCCACTCAAAAATGGGAATGTAAGTTAACTGGAGCCTTCTGGGAGGAGAGACAGCACCTCTCGGGGAAGAGATGCTTTAGACTGGGGTGTGTGGCAGAAAAAGAAAATAAGGATCATAGGAGAGACAGTGAGACAGCTGAGAGGGACATGGGAAAGACCCTCAGCCAGGTCTTAGACATGATGGAAAGAGACACTTCCCAGGGACAAGAAAATACTGCAGAATCAGCTATAAATCCAGAAGTCATTGTGCAGATTGAAACCAAGCATTGAAGCAAGTGCCTGCCTGCAAAACCACAGTGGTCAGGGGGACAGTTGTGTATAAGCATTATTTCTAGGCTGTTTTTCCTAGTCACAGAGTTAACAACTTAACTGTTTTAATTAGTAGCCTAATCAAATCCAGCTTCTTTGAGTTTAAAAAGTTTTTGGTCTTCTTTGGGATGGCTTCCTACAAGGAGAAGTTCTGCGCACAGTTGCACCAGCCTGACTAGGAACCCTGTCACAATTACGCATTCAAGCAATATTATCCAAAGCGTTTCCCAAATGGCTCCCTGGCTCTGCTATGAGAAGACCCACAACACCCACAATTTCGGCTATATTGGCTGAAATTCCTCGATGTGGCCTGGAAAATAAGAAAAATAGGAAATGATCCAGGAAGGAGTCACTGAAGACAAACTTCATCCAAAACATTTACAGTAGTGGAGCAAGACCAAAAGTATCAATGTTTCTGTATTACTTCTTTAGACTGACATATTTTAGGATGAGAGTTGCAGGGGAAAGACTTCTCTTTTAGCCTCTTGTAGATTCACCCATCCATCACCAAACAGCATCGTACATGTCCCAAGGAGATTTGAAGTGAATGAAAAGTCCCATGGCATGAATGCCATCACAGTAATAAGTAAATCCCTCTTGGACCATTCCTAGAGAGACTGTCAGGTGATAACCTATTAAGTCTGGTCTGCAAGGACCATGTAAGAAAGCACTGCCTCTGGCTATTTGTCTTAGATGTAATTAGTGTGTGTGGGATGCTCTCATGTTCCAAAACCCAGAGCGGAGGTAACTGCAAGAGCCAGCTGGAGCCTGGCCCTATGAAGTTGGTGCCAGGCAGTTTGAAACAAACACTAGTCTTTCCCACCCAGCAGTTGGCAGTGCTAAACACATCAAAGGCAGGCAGGCAGCCAGAAGCAGACTCATGGAGGTATACACATATGATGATATGATGTGCTAGATACCATAAGAGGAGGTAGTCTTAATCTTGACAAGTTGTTCTGAAGTGAACCGAAGAATAACAAGCTCTCCTACTCTTAGTTCCAAAAAAATACAAAGAAGGTAGTGGAAAAAAAGAAAGCAAAGAAAGTTTCTAGGTCTGTGAGCACCAAGATAACAGTTCTGAAAATGTTCATGGCCTCTTTTGGGAATAGAGCTTTGAAGCCTATAGCCTAGGAAGGCCTCATGCACCCCTTCATGCTTACGAGACTGAAATGCCTCTAGAATGACAAGAGCTTCTCTTGGACTCTGACCTCAAAGGAGAATGTCTGTAGGAGTTTTCCAGGTCACAGGGAAGGTGTGTTTCTACATAGCATTGAAAACTGGTTTTCCACCCCACAGTAAAAAAAACCCCACAATGGCCCCAGGAAAATTGAGGGACATCAGTAGATCAAGGACAATTATGCTTGGGTCTTGTGGTGTAGTTTTTCTCACAGATACTTGCAAACATGCTTTCCTGGTTTAGTCAAAGTAGCAAATTGTGCAGGAAACCTGAAAGATCTGCAGCTGAAAAAAGAGGCCAGGGAAGATAATGTCCCTGAGAGGGGGATTCATGAGCATATACAGAGAAAGAGTCAGTGTCCCATGTGCTGGGGTCTCCAGGGAAATGGCTTTAGTTAGTAGATACTCAAAACTGAAAAGCTACAGAAGCATGCAATCAACTTGCTAAATTCCAGCTTTGATATTAAAAGGCTCCTTTCCTAAGCCTTCAGTTTGGTATTTCATTCATTCATTTCCAAGCTTGAATTTGAAGGTGAGGACTGCCAATTTGGAGAGAGCAAAATCATTGCATTTGAATTTTGCTGATTAATTGACCCTGCTAAATAACTCTTGGGACAATAAATCAAGAACATCAGCACAGTAGAATTATTTTTCAAATTCTCCTGTCTTCGGATCCAAACCAAGAATTGTCACATGTTTTACATCAACTCATTTACAGCAAATAGCTGTGAAACCTCGGCAGCAGCGACTAAAAGCATGGTTGATGTCAGTTAAGGGTGAGAAATGTCTCAGAGTAGTGGCTGATCTGCAGTTTGGACCACCAAAATCGGTTGTACCTATTAGTGGACACTTGGTTTAGTAGAACTGGAAAAGCTTCTTTTAGATAATTCTGGAAGCTTGAACTGCTCCCTGTGTCCATCAGTCACGGACTCATGTGCCTGACAGGACACATAAATGTGAAAGAAAAATCTTCTTAGGTGTTAAAATACAAAGGGAGATCAAGGGATGGCACTACCAGCTTGCACTTGCGACAGCTCACTGCAATCCGCTGCCACGGACAGTGGTCTTTGAGCAACAGGTTTGTTGGTCACTGTGACGGCCTGGCATTTGCATGGTGTTATGGGTGGACCCTGGCCAGCAGCTAAGCACTCATACAGCCACTCACTTACTCCTGTCTCCTGAGGGATGGAGAGAAAATAGAAAGGAGGTGAGAAGACTTGTGGATCAAGATAAAGTTTAATAGGTGAAGCAAAGGTGTGTGCACAAACAAAGCAAAGGAGGAATTTGTTCACTACTTCCCAGCAGCAGGCGGATGTTTAGCTGCTGCCTGGAAAGCTGCTGCATGTTAGTGGTTACTTTGGAGGACAAACGCCATATAAGCATTCTCCCCTTCCTCCTCTTCTCCTTGAGCTTTGATTGATGAGCACGGCGTGATGTGGAACGGAATATCCCTTTGGTCCGTTTTGGTCAGATGTCCTGCCTGTGTCACCTCCCAGTTTATTAACCACCCCAGCTTCCTCACTGCAGGAGGCAGAGTGGGAAAAAGATAAATCCTTGACGTTGTGCAAGCACTGCAGCCATAGCTAAACATTGGTGTGTTATCAACGCTCTTTCAATCACAAATCCAAAACACAGCACCATACAGGCTGCTGTGAAGAAAATTAACTCCATCCCAGCCAGACTCAGTACACATGGATTCATAAGATTCTACTGAGCAGGGGAAATAAGGAGAGAACAACAGAAATTGCAGTTGTCAATATGAGCTAGTGAGGAGCAAAGTCTTACCATCTTCAGTCCTATACCAAACACTATAGTACTAGGCCCAGTAGAGCATACTGGGTGATACTTAATTACAGGATATGGACTTCAGGCCTTGCTACTGGAATAACACTACATCCAATCAGTGTAACAAGCTACGGAGTCAGGGATGTAGAGTAGGACATTCTGAAAAAAGTCCATTAGTAACAACTGCATTAACTACAGTAAGTGAATGCTTAAACAACAACTGCATGTGGCATTCTAATTTTGTGCTTGTTGCTACGCTAGGAGGAATTTCCAGATCACGGACAAGAAAGCACTGCAGATATAATCCAGCAGAGCGTAAGATCTGCTCATTTGCTGGAGATTCTTGCCCAGAGATACAATTTACTGGATCTGCTGATGTATCCCCCATCTTCACCAGTTAGAACTAGACAATATTCTGTGAGTCTTGTCTTAGTGATAGCATCAAGAAGTTCAAAAAGCCTGACAAATTATTGTTAACGATGTTAAGGCCCACTGATTGACTTCACAGCTCAGTATGAGAGTAAATCCAGTGCTATATTAGCAGGAAAAGTTTGGAAATTGCAAGAATTTAACATCAAAGTCTTGTCAACCTTGTCAGTCACCTGCTTTGTCTTCCCAGAAGGAATCGGAGTAAGGTGGCATGAATCCAAGAAAAAACTACTTTTGAAACTTTGTCTGTCCTAGACAAGGACAAGTTGCCAGATTGTTCAGCTGGAGGTGTCTGCTGTACTGCACAGACATTTGACATGTCCCCAAGTATGGTAAAAGTAAAAATGATGCATAATATTTTATCTAATGCACTAACTTATTTGGCTTTTAGTTTTCTTTCTCCTACTTCACCTAGCTTTTCTGCATCCAAGCTATCTACATCTTTATTGCTTTGCCAGCTTCCTTTCATGGGATACTTCTGCTGATTAAATAGGCTAATAAAAAGCCTAACAAAAGTTGCCAGTTTTGGTAGATAGACCATCAGCGAATTTCTTCCTACAGTCCCATGTGGAGTTTATGAATAGCTTGAGTGACTCCCTCAACAGTATCCTCCCCATCAGCCACCCGTGGAACATGAAGTGGCTTCTCCCCCTTGGCTTGTCCTTCATGCACCAGCAAAACCTTGGTTTAGTTCTTTAAACCTATCCCTTTTCCCCAGTGCTGTCTTTTTCTTTATGTACCCAAAATGTCCCCAGGAAAACCCCACACAACCTCAAAACCTAAGACAGCTCCCTACCTGAGAGTTTTACCTAAGCTCCAGTGTTCGTGATATCAGTGTTATTTAATACTTAACCATAAAAATTTGCAAGAAAAACTTAGATGAGCCTTGGAGAAGCCACTACTTGTCATTAGGAGAAGGATTATCCTGAAAAAAGACACCAAAGACTGCTTCCAATTAATTCAGAGAAATTCAGAGGGAGTGGCCTTAACAGACTGGAAATAACCATAAAACCCAGGGGAACATTCTGACACAGAGATGCAAGTTAGGCATAGGTAAGTGATCAACAATGATTTAGGCCAGTTATACATGATCAAGGCCTGAAACCAAGAGAAGGGGACCCGTTTGCAGCAGCTGACAGGATTCTCCTTTTCTGAACGCGCTGTGCTCCTCTTCTAAATTTTTAAAAGGTGCCTGGGCTGTTCATTAACTGTGTCACGGTAATTGTTCATGCATATTCCTGCCCTGTGGCAAATGCGAGTTAATGTGTGATCTCTCAGCCTTCACATATTGAGGCAAAGCTCAACTTATCTTTCATTAGCTGCAGGCTAACCATGCACACAGACCATGGCAAGGGATCATCTGATGCTATTACCTTGTTCATGAGACTGAAAGCTTCCACTCAGGCAATTAAAAATAAAGGCAAGCTGACAACTGTCAATAGTCATTAGTAACTACTTTTTCAGGGATAGTGATGAGGTGAAGAAGTCGAATGTCACAGTAGTAAAGTCTTAAGTGAGCCACAGGTTTGGGTAAATCATCAAAAATGCATCAAAACTACCCGTTTGAAAGTGAGCTGTTTACAGATACCTGAATCTATGAAACTCATTGTAAGTACCCAGATATGAAAGTATTTGGACATTGAAAAAGGTTGTTCATTTTTCCAGGTGGCTCCAAACCTCTCAAATAATAGATCAATGCAATCTCCTCCTGTACCCTTGGCACTCATGCCAAGAAAAGGCAGAGGTTTTGAAAATGTTACCCAGGTGAATGCTTACTGAACTGTGTGAGCTCCTAGCGAGTCCAGGACAGGATGAGGCACTGGCCCCACAGCTCTCTTACAGGCTAATGAAACTGCATCATTAAACAATGATAGACTGAGCATGCCCTGAAGATCACTTTAAACCGGGCTTGGTGAGACCATTAGCAAACACCAGCTGAGTCCTTAAGCTGTACCATTACCTTCTCCTTCTAGGGAGTGGACATGGATGGTGCTCTGCCAAGTAGGGTCAAATCCTGTCTGACTGGTGTCCTGAGAACCTTGGACATTTCCTAAGTAAGGCTGAAGCATATTTTGCATAAGGCCGACATTGCAGAATAGTCCCTCCAACCACTTATTCACACTGTTTCACTTGCTATGCTAGTTCTGCTCCAGGGAGGGGGATATTTTGGTGGGACAGAGCTGGGATAACAGGTATGAAGCTGCTCCTCATTTGATAGAAGTGGTTGTGGAATACAACTTCCCTGTGCATTGCTGATGACTGGCTATTGCAATAGCCTTCCGATTGCTGCAGTATGATAGAGCAGCCCTTTTAATTTACACTTAGGAGGAGCTGGCTGTCCCCACACACCGTCTGATGTTTAGAGAAGAGTCCTTTCTTACTTTTCTTCCTTCCTTCCCAATATGCTCCATGCTTTTCAGCCGTAGCCATGCAGATGGGGACCCTATCTGCAGGTGGAAAAACTGCAGGGACCAGCTGTAAGAACATTATCAGCAAAAAAATGTTACATAGTATGGAGTATAATTTCTACGAGAAGCAAACCAGTGTGTGTGTATATGTATGTGTGTGTATGTGTCAAGGAGAACACATCTGGATTGGACAACCTCTTCTGCTCCATAAATCGATGGAGGAGAAGCCATCATCTTTCCTTTCCCTAGCAATCCTATCTTTCTGATGGCAGCAATGAATCAATAAGGAAATGGATCCCTTAAGCATTGTCCCTTTGCACAATTTAATCGCTCTCCTCCAGTTCTTTTGCTTTCTTCAGCCAGGAAGCTCAACCAGGGCTCAGGTGCTGCTTCAAACACATTCAGGAATTTTTCACCAAGGACAAGGACTCTGGCAGGTGATTTATTTTTCTTCATGATCTGTTTTCACCAAAGTCTTATTAGAAGTGCAGCCTCCACATCTATGAGACAATGGTTCAAGCCTGCTCAGGTGACTTAAATGACAGTAGGGCTTATGGAGTTCACCATTACAGAGGGACTTTTGAGGGATACTGGAGCTAGATAGCTCTTCAGATTGCAATGCTGTTGCTCTGTTCCACACTGTTATCCCCTGCTGCACTTGGGGCCAGAAGGGTAATGTGCAGGACAACACCACAAAGCCGTATTTCCCAAAAGCATAAAGCAAAACACAGCAGTCTTCCCACAGATCCTTCTCGCTCGGGCCTAAAAGCTGCCAAAAACTGCCAGAGTTTTAAGCTGCCAGAGCTTTAAACTAGGCTTGAAAGGGGAGGGGGATAATATCAGGCTTGCCCATGACAAGCTGTGGGATGACACGCCAAGGTTAGAGGGACGGGGTGCTAGCAAGGGCCCTCAGCCTGTTGCTCTGAGATGTGCTGGGTACACTGCAGCACACCTGAAATCTTACGGACATGAGCCAGGGGCTTCTGAGGTAATAGGAGCCAACAGGGAAACACCAGAGAAATACCTTAAAGGAACTAAGGGGTGTTCCTCTAAGAAGGTGACATGGCCGATAGCCCAGTTGAAGTGCCCCTACACCAATGCATGCAGCATGGGCAACAAACAGGAGGAGTTAGAAACCACTGTGCTGCTAGAAAACTATGACCTAGTTGCCATTACTGAAATTTGGTGGGACAAATCCCATGACTGGAGTGCAGCTATCTATGGCTACAGGCTGTTCAGAAGGGACAGGCAAGGAAGGAGGGGTGGAGGGGTTGCCCTCTACATCAAGAAATGGATAGAGTGTGAAGAACTGTCTCTGAAGAATAGCCACGAGCAGGTTGAAAGCTTATGGTAAAAATTAGAGACCGAGGCAATAAAGGGAACCTTGTGGTTGGTGTTTATTACAGGCCACCAGATCAAGGGGAGCCTATTGATGAAGCCCTCTTACTCTAGCTACAGGAGGCATCGCGCTTGCAGGTTCTAATCCTGCTGGGGGGCTTCAACCACCCCAACATCTGCTGGAAAAGTAGCACAGCGAGCTGTAGGCAATCCAGGAGACTCCTGGAATGCATTGAGGATAACCTCTTAAGCAGAGACAGGCCTACCAGAGTGGATGCAGTACTGGACCTGTTGGTCACCAAGCAAGTGAGCTAATTGGTGACGTCAAGACTGGAGGCAGCCTGGGCTGCAGTGATCATGCACTGGTGGAGTTCACAGTCCTGAGGGATATGGGTCAGGCGAAGAGTAAAGTCAGGACCCTGAATTTTAGGAAATCAAAATTCCAGCTGTTCAAGGAGTTAGTCAATAGGACCCCCTGGAGAACTACCCTGAGGGACAAGGGAGCAGAACAGAGCTGGCAGATCTTTAAGGATGCTTTCCATAGAGCACAAGAGCTCTCTATCCCCAGGTGAAAGAAATCAGGAAAGGAAGGAAAGAGGCCAGCATATATGAGTCAAGACCTGCTGGTCAAACCAAAGGGCAAGAAGGAAATGCACAGGCAGTGGAAGCAAGGACAGGTATCCTGGGAAGAGTATAGGGATACTGTGCAGTTGTGTAGGGATGGAGTCAGGAAGGCCAAGGCACAGCTGGAGATGAACTTGGCAAGGGATGTAAAGAATAATAACAAGGGCTTCTACAGGTATGTCAGCCAGAAAAGGAAGGTCAAAGAAAGCATACCTCCCCTTAATGAACAAGACTGGCAAACTGGTAACAACGTTTTACTGTTGGATGAGGAGAAGGCTGAGGTACTCAATAAATTTTTGCCTCAGTCTGCACTGGCAACCTCTCTTCCCACACCTCT
>NW_009233767.1:0-4879 GCF_000690835.1 Fulmarus glacialis | reverse complement strand
CAACCTTAATGATTCTATGATTCTAAGGCGAGATTGTTTTGGAAGAAATAAAAGGATAATTAAAATAAGAATACCCCTTCCAATATAATAGTAATTGTCTGCCAATAAAGATACCAGGAAAGCTAGCCATGCACCTAAACATAGATCTACAGTGCTATTTTAGATTCCTTGGAGGATCTCACCTACCATGTGGCTGACTCTCCAGAAGAGTACTAATCTCCTGCTGGTTCTGTTCATCACTCATAGCTGTGTGTTCGTTGTTTCAGATACCTGACAGCATCTCAGTCAGCTCTATTATTCCCCCAGCAGTTTTGATAGCCTCCTACCTCAGAGTTTAAGATATCATCTCTGATGCTTCCACATCACAAGGAATCTAATGTGAAGAAGATCAGTCCACATCCACTGATATGACATTTAAACAAGTTCAGGCAGTTTTCAATCCACCCCACTGTCCACTTAGCTAGACCATAATTCCTCAGTTGTCGATGAGGATGTGATGGGAGACAGTGTCGAAAGCCTTACGAAGAGGACAGTAAACAACATGTGCTGCTCTCTGTTCATCCACCAAGACAGTCATCTCATTGTAGAAGGCTTTCATGTTGGTTAAGCATGATTTGCCCTTCATATACCCATGCTGATTATCATCAGCTTCTTATCCTTAATGTGTTTGGAAAGGTCTTCCAGGAGGATTTGCTCAATCACTTTCCTAGGGACTGAGGTGTTGCTGGCTAACCTGAGACTTCCTGGATCCTCCTTCCTGCTCTTTCTGAAGACAGAAATGACATGTTTCTTCCAGTCATCAGAAACCTCCCTTTATTGCCATGACCTTTCAAAGATGATTGAGAGTGGTCTTGCAATGACATCAGCCAGCTCCACCAGCAATTGTGGGTGTATCCCATCAGGTCTCATGGACTTACATATGTCCAATTTGTTTGCATGTTCCTTAACCTGATGCAATTTGTTTACATGTTGCCGAGGATAAGGGACTTCCTTGCTCCAGACTTTCCCACAGATCTCAGGGACCAGAGGTTCCTGAAGGCCAGTCTGAACAGTAAAGAGTGAGCAAAGGCGGCACTGAGTACCTCAGCCTTTTCCATGTCCTTTGTCACCAGGACTCCTGCCCTATTCAGCAGCAGGCCCACATTTTACCTAGTCTTCCTTTTGCTGCTGATATACCTATGGAAGCCCTTCTTGTTGCCCTTCACATCCGTCGCCAGATGTAGTCATGCTTGACATTTCAGGTCTCACTTGGCAGTTTCCTTAGTGCCCACAATGAGGAGCAGCGGGGCGTGATAACCTGAGGGCTATGCAACCAACAGCTATCTCTCCACAAGGTCTCCCAAATCCAAGCCCCCAACAAGCAGCAAACCTCCCTAGACAAGCGATCAGATCGGCAGATGGGGGTGTCTGCACACTGCAGCACGGAGCCTCTCACTATCATTCACCTCTTCCTTCTGTTGGTGGTCAGGCTCATCTGGCTCTCATGCTTCATTTAACAGAGCTCTCAGTCCCTCATGCTTGCAGTCCCTCATCTTTTCTGAGCATACTAAATGTATTCCATAACTGCAAATCTTCAGGTGGACCAGGAGCCTTCCTCCTGGTGCCAGAAGTCACCAGCTTCCAGCTTTTGCAGTTGTGAGTCTCCACTTCCCAATCGGATACCCACAGAGCGCTTCTCCTTTGATACAGTTAGAATTTTGGCTCTTCAAGCTGCACAGTCTTGGATAAGATCTGGACAATCTCTGTCTTGTCATCTCTGATGATGACAAATGGCGTACCAGTGGAGCTTCTGTTGAGCATAGCTGTATTTCTGTTTGGAACTAGAGGACTGCAGGGATTACTCGAGGGTAACGTCAGGTATGTGCTCAACTTCAGCAGGTGCAACAATTGATTTGAGCATAGTGGCAACAGGAAAAATGTAGTACCTCATATAAACTTCAGATTTTCTTCCATGCTTCAAAGAGCATTCCCCCATAAGCCTGAAACAAAAAAGAAAATGTGCTTAAAGTGCTTGCTTTATAATAGTCTTCCTAAGAATTCAATCCAAGTTTGCCTTTCAGTAGTACACTTCTTACTTAACTGTCCATCCTGTAAGACAGATGTCTAAATTGAAACTCCTTGCCTAGTCTTCCCTTACTGTCTACTGAAAGGATTATACACCTCCTGAGGTTATTTACTCACTCTTCCTCCTGCTAGGTCTACACATTTTTTGGACCAGCTTTTTTATGTTACTTAAGGCCAGAATCCCACTGAAAACATCAGGTACTCCCACACTGCAGAACTCTTGGTCAAGCACTTCTCTGGGCCAGCCTCACACATGAGCCTGGAGGCATAAGTAACCTTCGTGGATGTGTTGTGTCTATTTGTTTTTCCTTCTGAGTGAATTAAATAGTAAGAACTACAGTGTTTTTTTCTTTTTTTTTTTGTTCTTTTCTCCTATAGCAGGATACCAAGGGTGTGTTTTCAGGAGACTGGGACAGGAAGTCATTAAACGCAAGATGTGTTTAAGGATGCCAGATATTTTAGTTGTGTCACAGACAAGTGAGATGATGAGATTTGCTGCTATACATCTTAGGTAGGGAATGAAAGAACTTTGGACCTGGACTGAAACAAAGAGAAACAAATTAGCAAAATAGGAGCTACCAGTTCTCACAATAGGATGTATCTAATTTGGGGAGCATCTCTCCCTGTAAAGTGAACATGCTGGGATTATAGAACATTCAGACATCCAGGTTGGGACTATTTTATTAACTTCAGTAATCTACAGCGTAGGTCTCTAACTTCCCTTAACAACCACAGAAAATCGGTCAATGTAGACAGTGGAGTGTAGAGAGGCATTCAGATGTGCCAGTTTGAATGTTTAAAGTGAGACAAACTGCTCTCCAGAATTCATACACTATTATGCATGCATTCATGGAATAATAGATGCATTCCTATTACCTACAGAAAGATACAGAACAGCTAAACCTGTATTTTTTTCTACAAAGCAGAATTAGGAAGATTCACCTTGCATGTAACAAATGTGTTTCTTCTTCTTTTTCTTCAGCTTACCCTTCTCAAATTCACTTCCAAAGTGTTTGGTACTCACAAAAGCACCCAAGGCAATATATCCAGCCTCACGTGGAGTGAATTCAAACCAGGACCCTGAGAAAAATCAAACAGCTTTGTCACTCAATATTCGGAAGCATCGCTGACCTCACCATCCCAAAGTAGCAGTAGGCTGTTTTTCTCTTCCTTTCTAAAATCCTCTGATATTAGCTGACAAAGATGAATTGGCATATGGGGAACAAACTAAGTTGTAAGCATGCTACCATCGGCTCTTTGATGTGTTCTTGGTATCCTTCCTACCCTGGCCTCCAGCAGCCACACCAGAAAGGTCTTGGTTTCCCACAGATCATGTGTCATATTGTACAGCTCTGCGCAGATCTCTCAGATATGCGAGATATCTCAAGGGCCTCCCAATGCTTATACATAGGCCACAGAGTCATTCTGTTCATATGACCTGCCTGCCCTAACATTCTTTAGGGTCAATAAAGAGAAGAGACTGGGTTTGATTCAAGTACCCACAGATGCGTAACTAGGAACGCGTGGTACCTAGGACCTATGGTGAACTGTGTCATCTGCATGGGGCCAACAGTTATGACACAGGACTGAAATAACAGTCATACTCTTTTAGAAAAGTTGGTGAAGTAGGCAAAGTATGGTAAGGCATCTCAAATGGAACCACAGGCCTCTGTGTGCACGATGGAATCAAGTCTATTTGCTCCAGAGAGAGATCAATTATTTTAACAGGTATGGAAAATAAAATTGGATAGCAATGGTGAAACTTTTTGTTGGTTGTGACTATTATCCCACACCCACCTGCCTAAGCTGCAAAGCCACCTACTCTTCATTTCATAATCCCTTCCTTGATCACATTTCCTTTCCAGAATGAAGTTCCCAGTTCTCACTCAGATCTTCCACGATTATCACAGTTCCTGGCCAGCTTGTGCTTTATAAGTCAAGTCCCATCACCTTAAATTGAAGCCTACTGCTGGTAAGTGGAAGGAGATGATCTGTCCTCTGTGCAAGTAGGGGTAGGAGAGACAGTCAGAGTTTTAAATTGTAGTGAGGGAAAAGTCAGTTTAGTGGGACAGGGTAAAAGTAGTTGTTTGAAAGTAAACTTCTCCATGTGAAGGCCTTCCCTAATTACTGAAAAAGGATATAGTTGCCTAGTTCAGTTTTAGAAACACTGGATTATTTTGGAGCTCCACATAGGGCTGACAGATATGATAGAGCACTTACAAGAGATCTGCACCCTACTGAAAACCCAGATGGAGGCCAAGGATATTTATGATGGCACTAAATGCATATATTCAGGCTTCTACATTTTGAAGATCGATCTTATTGACATTTTATCTGTTTAGCCCATTCTATTCTAGGTATTCCTCACCTTCTCCTATCATGAAAGCCACTTTTACAGAATGTGATTCAGCCCCTGGAAGTGCATGTTTTCTCCATTATCTATAAACAAAGACATAGGCTGACAAACTGCGATTGGATGTCAGCACAGTTAATGCCTGCCATTAAGTTAAAGGAACATAATGCATGGTATTTAACATACAGTTAGACTACGAACCCCTATTTTACCTGGAAAGTTTCCAGCTGCTTCACTCAATTTTTCCTTATCCACTGCTGCATAAATTGGGTAAGAGTTTATTCCAGTCTCTGAGGCCTCCTTGTGGTCAGCCAGCTCATTCTCATCAAACTGGAAGGTAAGTATGGACTTCTGAAGGAACATAAAATGCCCCTCTGCTCTGCTAGAGCACTGAGGACACCCCCACTCAGAAGACTGGATTAACCAGAGAGCTGGATTAACCGCTTCTACTGTTATGGTTTA
>NW_009233766.1:15274-22402 GCF_000690835.1 Fulmarus glacialis | reverse complement strand
ACTGCTTCCTATCCCCCCGTGCCAACGTCAGCCCAGTGC
The DNA here is from genome assembly GCF_000690835.1 of Fulmarus glacialis. Classification (NCBI taxonomy): domain Eukaryota; kingdom Metazoa; phylum Chordata; class Aves; order Procellariiformes; family Procellariidae; genus Fulmarus; species Fulmarus glacialis. The sequence goes on along the minus strand of NW_009233766.1, from coordinate 22,363 downwards.
CTCCCAGTTTCCGCCAGCAGCTAGGAGAAGGTTTGTAGGGGGTGTCCTTGGCTTTACTTTCTGCTCCCGGGCTGCTGCGTGCCCCCCCAAGGCATCTCGAGCCCCTCCAAAGGCAGGGATGCTCTGGGGCAGGTTCCCAGAGGCGAATCTGGGGCTGGACCAGGCTGCGGTGGCCGAATTCAGCACGGCTGCATCCAGGCGATCCCAGGCAAGGCTCAATGTGGGGGGGCAGCCGCACCAGCAGAGGAGGGCCAGAGGAAAAAGGGGGAGTATTTTTTTGCCCGCCCAGGAGAGGAGGGCCAGAGGAAAAAGAGGGTGTAAATGCCTGCACGAGACGTAAACCAGCCCTACTCTCACAGGACGCGCTCGGGAGCGGACCCGGGGCTGAGGCCGGACGCAGAGCGAGGAGCTGGGACAGGGGAGAGGAGAGGGAGCGCTAAAAACCTTTCAGAGCATGAGCAGCCGATGAATCCCCTGAAAACACAGCAGGAGCCCAAGACCTAACGAGAAAGGAAGAAAATCCTAGTGCGGCCCAGGATTGTCCTGGGCTGCTGGTCAGTTAGCTACGGCAGGCAGGGCCAGGATGGCGGGGGGGACACGGAGACCTTGGGGGTGGTACAGCGCTGAGGACAGGGGGAATTGCGGCAGTGCATGTTCTAAGCACCGGTGAAGGCTGAGCCTCTCACAGCGCTGCCTTCTCTGGGCGCAATCAGACTGAGCCCTGCGTGGAAGTTTGTATTAAACGTTTACAAGGGTTCAAAAAAGGTGTACAAAAAAGGTAAAAGCCACACTTGCCTCTTCTCCTGGGGAGGCTGGTAAGAGCAACGCCCCCATCAGCATCCCCACCTTCCTCAGCTGCTCAGCAAGGTGCTTTGCCCAAAGGCAAAACACCCTCCGGCAGCCAGGAGAGGGTTAGCAGAAAGCTCAAATGCTTGATGCATGTTTACGCTCAGTCCTTACTAATCTTGACATTATATTCACGCTGTTCTGCTGCAGCCAGGGATAACCCGTGTGCCTGGAGAGAGCCTATCCAAAGGGAAAAATCTCCTCGCTGGAGGCCATAACGGCTGAAGACTAATAATACAAAAAGCATCAGCGCTCGGGGCTGCTCCCTATACGGGGCAGGCCCTGTGCGCACAGTCCACGAATGCCCAGAGACTTCTACAGCCATGAAAGAGTGACCTGAGGAGCGGTTCCCTGCGTGCCCCAAGCGTGCAGGAGCCAGGGCTGGGCAAGGGGGGATGGGGAAGGACAGACAGACGCCGGCCAGGACTCAGGTCAGCCCTCACGCCGCAGCAGCATGTTCACATGGGGTAGTTGAGAACGACGTCTTGCTTGGCCAGCTCCAGCAACATGGGGTCATCGAAGAACTTGCTGATGCTCACGTCCTCACTCAAGCCCTGCAGGGTAACCACAAAACCAGAGGTTATTCCTCTGGCAGCCAGCACTCGTACAGCCATCGTGGCAGAGATCCCACAAAAACGCCCTGGTGTCCCACAGCAAGATAAATTTTCAGGCTCCAGAGGAGGCAGGAGAATTTGCAAGGGTCCAGGCATTGCTCAGCAGCTTGAAGACATCTAACAGTCTCTCAGGAAGCTGCAAATATGTGGTTGCTGCTGCTGAGCATATCTACCAGCTCACTGCCCTCCCAAAGGGGAGCTTGATTCCCTCTGCTCCCTGTGCGGTCCCAGGTGCCCCTCCAACCCCCCAGTCCAGCTCACTAAACCAGCACAGAAACCAGTTGTTGCTTTTTCTGCAGGACAAAGGGACTAAATCAGGCCACCAAGGGGTCAGATGGGTGCTGGGGAGGGAGCGGGGCTCTGTGGATGCTGCAGGACCCCGCTTTTGGCTGGAGTCACTGCCAGGTCACTCATTCACAAGACTATCAAAGGCCCTGGGACCATCCCAGGCACCAACAGGCAGCATGAGGGATCAAGAGTGAGGGAAGTCCCCAGGCACAAAGGACATCGGTCCACTCTGGGAACACAGAAGGGATGTGGCATGCCCAAGGGACAACACTGCAACAGCTCAGCTGCTGGTGCAGATGGACAGAGGGACGCTACAGGGACTACTCCCAGACATACCTTCCTACGCCTGGTCTTGATCATGAACTCTCTGGCCAGATGCGGGGCTGGCTGGGGCTCCAGGGGTCGGATGACTATGCTCTTGTCCAAGGGGTCACCAGGCACAATCTGAAACACAGGGTGAGGACACAAGAGCGATGCTGAGGGCTGGTTCAACCTCCTGGAGAACGTGAACTGCAACGGGAAACACCCCGGGCCCCGCGGACACCCCCAGCCTTGCTGTGACAGCCCGAACACCCCATCTGTTCTCCTGGCACAGAAAAACTGTCACGTCACTACTGGTGATCATTCCTGCAAGAAGTCACTAACACAGTGTTGCTAACCCAAGCCAAGAACACGTCCCACCTTCCCCACTTGCCGGTGTACTCCAAGACTTCTAAAAACGTGCTAACCAGAGCAACCCACATGGGTCCCAATCAACACAACCCTCTCTAGAAATCAGTCACACTTATTTTTTTCAGAGCCAAGCCTCGGGCTTTTACATCTTGACCTTTAAGCCAGCTCTTGGGGCTCAGTCGCTGCTGCTGCTCCCACCTGGCTGTACCACAAGTAGCTGTGCACCTCACAGGCTCACAGTGGTAGCTCCCACAAGACTTGAATTGCCCCAGACAGGGAAGTGGCCAGAGGACAGTATTTTGTCCCAAACTCCATCTTCCATAGGTTTAAAAAGCCTCCTCTGAGAGGCAAAGCTGAAGTGTGGCAACCCAGCAGACCGAGACAGAGCCCTGCTCCAAGCCCTCTGCTCCAAGCTGTAAAGCACCGAGTGGACCCAAACAGCTTCCCTTTTCCCTGACGAGGATGTCCTCTCTCCAAGCACTACAGGACTCTTACGCTCAGCAAGCAGCAGCATTCAGCTCTCCCTCGCTACGGCAAAGGGTGATGTGACTTGGAACAAAGCCGTTGGCTTCTGGCAGACACTTAACAGCTAGCGTACAAAGCCTCCCCAACTCGAGATCCTTTGAGGATGTTCTCCAGAGAAGCTGGCCTGCCCTGTGTGAGCCGTGCCACTGAGCTCTACTGAAAGCATCTACCTGGTGCCTGATCCTACCACGTCCCTCTTCCCCATCTCACCAGGGCACGGACTCACCTGCCAGTGGTGGAAGACAGAGAGCGAGAAGGCTTGTCCCTGCGTGTGAGTCCTCAAGTCTGTCTCAAATCCGAATGAATCAATGGCTGGGATGAAGGCTTTGATGGTGTAGAGAGGAGAGCCCGGGATCGGAGCATCTTGCGTCACGTGACCTCTGCCAACACGTCAAAAGATTAGTCTTCCTATATGTCATAGAATCACAGAATGGTTTGGGTCGGAAGGGACCTTAAAGATCACCAAGTTCCAACCCCCCTGCCATGGGCAGGGACACCTTCCACCAGACCAGGGTGTTCAAAGCCCCATCCAACCTGGCCTTGAACTCTTCCAGGGAGGGGGCATTCACAACTTCTCTGAGCAACCCGTTCCAGTGTCTCACCACCCTCATCATAAAATATTTCTTCCTAATGTCCAATCTAAACCTGCCCTCTGTCAGTTTAAAATCATTACCCCTCGTCCTATTACTACACTTCCTGATAAAAGAGTCCATCCCCATCTTTCCTGTAGGCCCCCTTGAAGTACTGGAAGGCCGCTCTAAGGTCTCCCCGAAGCCCTCTCTTCTCTGGGCTAAACACCCCCAACTCTCTCAGCCTGTCCTTATAGAGGAGGTGCTCCAGCCCCCTGATCATCTTCATGGCCTCCTCTGGACCCGCTCGAGCACGTCCATGTCTTTCTTATGCTGGGGGCCCCAGAGCTGAACACAGTACTCCAGGTGGGGTCTCATGTCCCTTTATATATCGTCCTCTCCGACACTCAGGAAGAACCAAAGGTTGCGTGTGATCCTGGACATCCCCTCCCCACACAGCACAGGGGCTGGGATCAGTCAAAGAAGCTTTCAGCTGTCACTTCACACAGATTTCACCCTCTCCCCTCGCTTTACAAGCAGTGCTAAGACTATGAACGTCTCTAGCGAGATCCCAAGCGAGCAGTTGCTGCTTTGCAATACTAAGGTGATGGCAGCTGGTCAGAGCAGCTCACCTCCGCCTGGCCAGGACCGTGTACACCGCAGACACGCAGTCGGCAGGAGCCTGCACCTCCACGAAGTAGTAGGGCTCCATCAGGCGAGGGGTGGCCTGTGGGGAGAAAGGAACACAAGCCACTGAGCCAGCAGAATTTGGTTCAAGAATCAGGGACTGGCATACTCTGGTCAAACGCAGCACCTGACTGGCGATGAAAGGGTTCCTGCTGCCCCATGGCTGCCCAACCCAACGTCAAACAAACACTGAAAGGAGCTTTTCTCCTTCGGGCCATGAATCATACACTTCCCTCGCCCCCACGCCCACCCTTCCCAGCAAGTCAAACAGTAGCAAAAAGGGGAGACAGAGCAAATGCACAAAAGTCTCCAGCCAGACTGGAACATGATTGCTTGTAAAACCCATCTGCCAGCCCACAAGGGCACTGGAAACATTAATGGATGAATGCGTCAGTTTAAACCAACATCCTTGGGGCACATACTGCAGCACACACGCAACCCACACTCCTTGGAGCCCACAGGAGCCGGCACAGCGCGAGGTTGAGTCTTTGTCATGCACAGTGTAGTCCTCACCATCAGGAAAGCGGAATACACCACTCTCCGGGCCGTCGGGATGATCTGTCCTCCACCCCGGTGCAAGGGCTCCTGAGCAATCACTGCATCCAGGATCTTAAACTTCACATTGCGAATCACTGAGGAAGGGCAGAAATGACAGCAAGTGACTCAAGGGGGATGTTCTCTGCCATACCAGCACCAGCCGTGCATCCCCAGAGACCCTGAGCACACGGCAAACATCCAGACAAAGGCCTAGAGCCACCAGAAGTTGTTCTCCCAGATTTAATTCCAGCAGGGAAGGTATGACCATGTCCTAACCCTGCATATCCAAGACGGGCAGTTCAGCTGCTTATCTTGCAGGGTGCTCAGTGGTCTGCACCTGAACTATACGAGGAGCAGAGCCAAGCTCTGGGGGAGCCAGCTGCCAGCTAACGGGCCCTAGTTTATAGGCAGGCGGCAACTGCCAGTGTCTGGGTGGCATCTGCAGCCAGGAAAAGGGGGAGGTTCTGTTACCTCCCTTGTCACCCACCCCCAGAGCTGTCCCCAGCTGTGGCGTGCAAAAGGAACTGGCCACTGAGGGACTGCACCAGCAAAACCACTTGAGTGCTTAAAGATGGAATAATTTAATTGATCTTATTAGCTCCACTTCTCTGCAGGTCCTACTTACATTCATCACAGAGAGGCCCTTCCCTGGTCCCCCACTGAAATCCCTGCACAATGCTGTCCTTCACAGAGCCCAGAAGCGACTTGTCCACCTACAGACAGACAGACTGCTTCAGAGACCAAATCTGCATCACAAGGCAGTAACAGACAGAACCCAGTGTTTAAAAGCCAGTTCCTAGAAGAGCAGCAATGTCCCTCAATACCCCCAATGTCCATCCCTCCCTCTCACAGCTCAGGATCATCATCTTCAGAGTTTGGCATCTAACACTATAAATTAAGAGAGTCCATATTTTGGTAATCCTGAAAGACAGGTCAATTAGTTGCCAATTTTGAGGATGTTGGCCCAAACAGCAACGCCTGAAAAATAACAGGCGATTTGCTAGCTAGTGTAGGAGTATTGTGGAGAAAGTACAGCAGATCTGAGATCTGTCAAACCAACAAGCACTCCAACAGCATTAGGACCTTGCTGCAGGTTCTGGAAGGAGTGGTCACCTGTTGGCACCACAGGACAAACGTCTCACTGAAACATAACCCCCCTGGCTGTGCTTCTCACCTCTGAGGGCAGCGTATCGTCTACTAGGATGTTTGGGCCAGTGGCATCTGGCCCAAAGGCCCAGATGGAACGGGCGGCCAGCAAATCCCAGTCATATTTGGTCTGGAAGAATTCACCCAGCTTCTTTCTGATAGAAGAAGAAGGGAAGAAATTTTCGGAAACAAGTATCCAACCTGCACTCACAACATATTTACGACCCTGTTCCCTTCAGGCATAAAAGGGTCTCAGCTTTTCACCTGGAGCAACTCAGTTGCTGGGGCAGGGATGCTCACGGACTAGTTGGTAGCAATATTGAACCCAGGACCCCTGCCTAGAGGCTGTTGGCTGATAGTGTGCACCTTGCAGATCCCAGCATTCCTTTTTTTCCCCCAATTACTTGATTCTAGATGGATTCTACTCTCCCCAGATCGGTCATACCTGTTCCATGTTATCTGGACCACTTCATTTTCAATGTCCTCTGCAAGTCCCTTCTCCAGAGGCTCAGCAATCATCGTGATCTTGTTCCTGAGAAGAGAGTCAGTTGCAATTAGTCCGCAGAGTGATGGAAATGGGAGTAATTGGCAGGACCTTAGGGACTGCGCACTGCCTCAAACATAGCTAGGGAGATGAAGCCATCCATGTCCTTTGCTGTTACTGTCTTGCTTGTAAAGACAGCCCAGGCGCTTAACAACTGCTCTCCGAAGTCTGCTCATCTCCAGAAGCAGATTGCTAAGGGACAGCATGGCTCCATACCTCCTACCAGATGTCCAGCGCTCGTCCGGGCTGCAGAAGGAAGCCCATGGGCCAGGCAATATGCCTCTATCAGAGCCAGCACTCACTGTGTCCGACACATGGGATGTTGCCTTGGAGAACCCCACCAATGCAAGTAACCAGCCCCCAGAGCAGGTCACTCCAAATGCCCAACAGTTCAAAGACCAACCTAAGACTGGAACCTTTCTGTTCCCAAAAATAACACTGCCAACCATGGAGAGAGTATATTAGAATAAAAGAGAGTAAGAAGAACCAGAAACCACAGGGGAATACAGGACAGTCATCTTCAACATATGACAGATCATGACTTCCCTGAAAATTCAGGCATTAAAATGTCCTGTGCTCCTAGATTTCATCCTGGTTATTCTGCCTATGTTCCCTCCCAGGCCTCTGTCTTTCAAACGTGTATCTCACAATGCATAGCTGG
>NW_009233766.1:0-15241 GCF_000690835.1 Fulmarus glacialis | reverse complement strand
AGCAGGAAGGAAAAAATCCATTTCAAGATTAAGAACAAATAAGAGAAGACAAAGCTTTTGCTCATGAAATATTTGGGGAGTTATTGGGCTCTTTGGCACCTGCTCTAGGATCCCAATACATCTCCTTTTCTTGGAAACACCACAAAACTGCTGAGAAGGTGTGAAATTTAGCTAAAAGAAAAAAGGAGGATGTGCACCTGTCTTTATTCCCTCCATTCTGAGAGTTCCTACAAAGCACAGAAACATCCCTGGGACTCAAGTGTGTTACTGAGGAGTTCAGCAGAGCTGTTGCCACGGCACATGGCACGCACCACTTGTCTGGACAACAGCCACTGAGAACAGACCCCTTGGAGGGGATGAAGTCTAGTCTCCAGGAAACCCCTCCATCTGCCTGTCTCCAATGCCCAGCTCGCCCAGGGGCTCTTACTTCTTGTTGGGTGTCTCAGCAAAGCACTTTAGGGAGGACGTTTCCACCACTGTCTCGCAGAATGTCACAACTGGATCGGCGACCTGGAATAACGACAACAGGTTTGTAAGGTTTTCATTTAAAGAGACTGTTTGAAACCTTTGAACACCTCCAAGAAAATAACTGGTTCATCTGCCAGTGTTTTAACCAGCCTTGCGGACGAACCACTGAGGCCTGCACAGGCAGCTTTACTAATTCCTTCATTCAAACAAGACAGGAATATTTAAACCTAATTCCAGGTATCAATTTAGTTGCCTGATGCTAGCCAGGCAATGGCTGAAGTACAGGAAAAGGCTGGAACATGGTCACACACCCCTCTCCAAGCCAATTTTCAGGCTCTCAATCACAACGGTGTGACACAGTCGGGCTGTAAGAGTTACTTTTGCATCCTAACAGCTCTTTTCTTTTTAAAAGGACCTGACAAAATCCATGCTGTACGGTTCAACTACGTTTATTTTCTCATTCTTCCGAGACAGGGGGACAAAACCACCTCCCCAGCTGGGAAAATCCCTCTCATTTCCTCACCTTGATATCAATCTCGGAATACATCTTCCGTAGATCGTGCATCACACAATCCAGGTAGAGCTCCCCCGTCCCCAGGATCACATGCTCCCCAGACTCTTCCACCTGAAAAATAAGAGAGGGGTTCAACTGACAGCATTACTGCTCACAGGCCCTTGTCTTCCAGGCTCCTACACAAGCCTGAGGAAGTACTAGCTTTAAATAAATTGGTTAGGATCAGAGCACCCCAAGGAAAACTCCCACAACCTTTTCTAGCAGAAAGTCTGATGTGCTCTGCAGAAAGCTGCTTCCCTGGCTCAGCAAGGTGTGTGTTTTTCTGTGGATTTACAGTTCTCTGCTATTTCCACATGATTTATGAGATCAACTGCAACAGCATGAAAAAACCCACAACAAACAAAACAACCTACACTAAAAAATTACTTATTTTAAAGATCAGCCTACAAGGTAGCCCACAGCATGAGCTGAAAACAGCCATACATACACCAGAAATACCTTAGTAGTAAGCGAGGGGTAACTCTTGTTGACTTTGCGGAGACCATCTAACATTTTGGGGAGCTCCGAGGGGTTGACCGGTTCTACAGCTATTTTGATGACAGATGTGGTGTTGAACTTCAAAGGACGGAAGATCTGAGCCTGAAACCAGATAAGGACAAAGAGCTGAATCTCTGCATCATTAGAGGGCCACTGGAGTTAGACGGTGTTTGAAGCTGTTCTGTTTCCCTTAGTGGCTCTTGTGCCCTGGCACCTCGGCAGACAAGGTTTCTTTAACCTCACCACCGGAGCTTTTGGGATGCGCTCCACCACCTCGATTCTCTGTAAGGCTGAGCGACACCAGCTATGCACAGTACCTCCTCATTGCCCCGAGGCTCCGTGACGGTTGCAGTCTTCACTATGGGCTGGTCCACCCCTTCTATCAGCACCCAGTTGCCAGCAGGAACCCGGTTTACCTCAATGTGATACCTAAAAGGCAGGGGAGCATCACTGCAGCCCTCGCTGCTGCCAGCCTCAGGCCCCTTGCAATGCTGTCCTCCTCCCTGTCCCCAGCAGCAATGACTCCAAGTGACTCCTCTCTCAAATGAACATATTGCCAGAACTTTCTATACCTCGCAACCGAGATCCAGAGGCGTCCAACAGTGCAGATCTGGGAATCCTCCTCATCTTCCAGGGTATAGTTTTCTCCAAGGACCTTCACAGGCTGCCCAGCATGGATGGTACCACTGAGCACTCTGCCAAAGGCGTGGAACTGAACACCATCGTCTGTGCTGTACATTTTCGTTGTGTGACACATCAGCGGACCCTTTCCAGGAGAGGGAGGAGGGGAGAGAGAGAGAGAGAAATAAGCCTCTTTCAAAATACAGTCAAGAAACAGACACAGACTTGGTAGAACTCAAGGATACAAAGGGATTAATGGGCTGGAACTTAGAAACACTTCTTTTGACTTGCCAAGTCCTTCATTTCCTTCCACTCGAAGCCTTACATCTCCTTGCCCTGTGTGGAGACGCCTGGAATGACTTTGGTGGACTTTTCTGGAGCAATCCTCTCTCCTCTTGTGGAGCAGTAAACAGTGGTTGGGACAAGGCCATGAGAAGAAATGTCATCTGCTGGACTGCAAACCAGCTCAGGGCAGAGCACCCGAGCTCCACAGATCACAGCTCTCAGTCCCATAAGGTCACTCCACAACTGGTGATCTGGTGACAGTCACCACTGTATAGTTTTATGTGGGTAATCACAACTCATTAAAACAAGCAATTCATTTTCTCTCCAGACATTAGAGCAAAAGTCACGGGCAAATTCCTCACTAGTTGCTGGCTGGCATTGGTGGCTCTAGACAACTCTGAATGACAACTCAGTACAAGCTGTTCGAGGAGGAAGGTTTTTGCAAGGCTTTGATAGGAAAGGTGCTGACTAACTAATGTAGGGCTATTTTTATCAGTATAGTTCAGATCAGTTTTCTCAGAGTTTGGAGAGAGAATCAAACTTCAAGGAAAAGGGACAAAAAGGCAGCAAAAGGACACAAAATCACCCTGCAGTTCCCACATGCTCTGAAGTCCTGACCTAGTCCTGTTCTTCTCTGAACACTGTCAAACAATTCTCTCTCTCAAGGGCTGCCCTGGCAGGCAACTAAAGTTTCTCAGAGTGAAGAAATTTGTTTCGGTATCGGATGAGAGGTTTCAAAACGCTGGAAGTCAAATCTGTGCAGATGGCTGTCTCAGAGGCAGCTGCCCTGTCAAGGCAGTGAAAGGAGGGCATATTTGCCACGCTTTTGGACACTCAGAGCAAAGCAGAAGAGTTTCCTTACGTCAGGGTCGCATTCACTCATGGCCTCCCCTAAATCAGAGTCGACGCCACCAGTGTAGGTATGCTCGATTTTCGTCTTGGCTCCCACCTTCGGGGAGGGGATATGCTGCACACACATGTCCACAAAGCCTGGAAAAGTAGTACTTCATGAGAACATGGTTAAGCAGTGTAGAGGAAAGAAATGGACTCCAATAAACACAAGGCAAAGCCATTCTGACTGCAGCGCACCCACAGCCATGGGGAAGATATGTGCAGTGTCTCAAGCGTTACTTTGGGCTTAATATTTTATATTTGGAAAGCTGAGAAGGGATCTGTGCAAGTGAGCACTCCATGGCTGTAATACAGTCCTTAACTCTGTTGATGTGAGACTAGGGTATAGGAAAGATTGTGGAGGGGAAGACAAACAGCATTTACCTGTGAATTCCCCAAAGAACTTCTTGCAGACAAGCCGCAGGAGGGGCCGAATGTTCAATTTCAATTCCTCTTTGGTTAGGTGGATGCCAAGTTCATCCAGAGTCCTGGGCAGGGTTGTGTCCACATCTCCCACCACCTGCAAGACAAAAAGCATCACTCTCAGCTTTGCTGCGGGGGTCCAAGCCAATAAATCCTAGATGCAGCTTCACACACCAGCCGTCACCCTCAGGGCTCTTGACCTGCTCTGATTTAGAGCTCACACAAGAACTGGCTGGCTGGTTCAAATTATCACTCTGCTGATATTAAGGCATACTAGAAAGAGCAAAGGCAGTTCTATTAACTGCACAAACATAGGGCTATATTTGCAAGGAGTAACTGTTAAGGACTTGCTCACCATTGCTCTGCACCCCCAAACCCAGAAATCTGTGAAGATCCCGCTGCACTATAGACAGGCGAGCCCCCCAGGCACCAGACACACCACCACCCAGTGTTCAGCCCTTGGCTGCTCCTATCTGGCACTGTGGGAAGAAGAATGAACCACCACATACCTGAGCCAAGATCTTGTACAGTGGCTCCAGAATGAACTCCACAAAACTGCGCTGGGAACTGCTCGTTGGGGCCTTTTTAGTGAACTTGCGGCTGTTGGGGGACAAAAGGAGAGACATGAGGAGCAAGCACTCTGCAGCCTGCAAGCACCCTTACTGCAAGCATAGCCTTTGCCCTTCCCAGGTTATCTTCTCCCTCCCAACCTCCCTGGGAAGCAGTCATGGACACAGGAGTCACGCTTACTCCAAGCGAAGGCCAGAAAAGGCTCTCTGCTCCTGCTTACGGGATTCAGGAGGACCACATGGATTCACACCAAGCAGGGGGCCTGATTCAACCCTTTCCAGATACTACTCCATCACAGGATCATAGGACAACTCAGGTTGGAAGGGACCTTGGGTGGTCATCTAGCCCACATTTTACAGGGAAAGGAGAGAAAAACCCATCAGTAAGCTAATGGACATTTAAACAGGCTTCTTACGTCTTCGGGTTGAAGTAGATGTCACCCCAAAGCCGCTTTGCAAACTCCTGATAATTGATATCTCCTAAAGGGAAAAACCAAATGACAAAAGTCTCTCAGATGTCACTGTATTTCTCTCATCTTGGAAATCTTTGGTTTTTGGCTTTTAAAACAACCCTGAGGATTCAATTTAATGGACCGATGCTGGTGAGTGAACGCTTGGTCCCAATTCTGAATAAATGATTAAGCCCTCACCCAGGGAGACCAGACAGAGCGTCAGCCAGAAAACAGTCCACTGAGGACGACAGCAGCAGCCCAGGTACACCATGGGTTGGCACACTTGCTTCTCAGGAACGTTTCAACTCTCTCAATTACACACAAGGTCAGAGCTGAGAAGACCTGGCCTGCCGGACACCGCGCTGCAGGAACCCAGTTACATCTGTTTCATTTTCCAAATGTTAATGCTGCAACCTGCCGCTGTAGTGCCAAGGTGCTGGGATGGCTTACACCCCATCTGCCCCGCAGGCTTATCACAAGCATTTTCTGCCTTCCTGAACATCTCCAGGTTCTTTTCTCTTTTTCAGTTGAGGCACTAATCACATAGCCAAATACCCAAATGCTGAGGGAATAGTGTAGTGCTTGGCTGTCATGGTGAATTTACAAATAATAAGTCAGCGGTCATGATTTACAGCAGTTTCCAAACAAGCTTTTGCTGTGGGCAGATGTGCAAGCGTAAGAAATGTCATGGTGGCTGCAGTTTTGACAGTTAAACTACTATAACTCATGTTATTTGAAGTGTGGTGGCTGCACATAAAATCCCTGGTTGCCGCAGTCAAATATTACCGACTTCAAGTACCCGTTCAGCTCAGGTCTGCCCCACGTGGATGGCATCTCCTACTGACTGTGCCTGCATCTTTATCAGTCCCCCAAAGAAGGGGTCTCATCCTAGCAGTCATTGAGTTAATGCTGTGACGCCCAGGGAGGTCATTTATTTCTCCAAACTCACAAAGACACACAATAGTCCTGATACATCAGTCCCTGACCTCTACAACTTCATCCTTCCTCGGGCTAACTTCTTTGCAAGAGCTAGGCCAGCTGCTTTACAACATCCTTCCTCCCCTGCTCACGGCTCCTACAGATCACCCCGAATTCCCCAGTGTGAGACTTCAAAAACCTTGGCTGTACAGCTGGCTAATGCAAGCAAAAGGCCCACTTTTACAAGTGGCAGATTGCCTTGAGTGGGCACCTGGGGAACAGAAAATTAAATCAAAGCCAGAAAAAGACAGTTTCTTAAAAAAGAAAGAGGGCAAGAGTGCAAAACCTTGTGGGCCAAGCTCGCGCCCAGCTGCAGCTGAGTCTCAGATTCTGGAGACTTTTATGAAAAGGCAGGCGGAACTTAACTGCTTCGCTTCTGAGCTGTTCTGATAAGGAGGCAAAGCACAACACTTACACTTGCCTCCAACTGCAGGACTTGCTTTTTCTGCTTAAGGGCACGTATAAAATATTGGCTTCTGACTCAAGAAACATTTATCAGGAGAAACTATCTAGCTAAAGCCAAGTTAGAACTGTATTTTTGCTTTTTACCACCCAGGGCTCAGATCTGCAGTAACTCTCAAGTCCTAGAAACTCAAGAGCGCATATACTGACCATATATGTGCAGTGAAAGCCAAAGCTGAATGACTTAGAAAGCCTCAACAAAACAGGTTAGGAAATAAGATATTAAAGTGCACAAGGTTTCTGGATAATCCTCACCATATGTGTCTGCATAAATCTTTGCAAAAGATCCCAGCGTGAAGCAGATGCTGTACTGTGAACTGGAGAAACACACGTTCCCCAGAAGGGGAGACAGAACGAGGTTCTCATCGGTGGAATACATGCTGAGAGGAGACAGTTTTTAGAGACAAAAAAAAAAAAAATCAATGTTGTGAACCAAGGAAGACACTTAAATCCACTTCCCACACCAAACAGCAGTACGTGATAGGCAAGGATTCTACACTGCCAAATAGCATCTTAAAATGGGCTGCAGCATGCTTGCCATCAGAATTTCAGGGTCAGTATCATTTTATGACTATAAATTTCAAAGCATTAGTATACAAATAAATATTTAAAGACCTGGAACTAAAAAGTTACCAGCACAAGTGCTTTGTATTTTTTTGTCAGGTAGAGTTTTTCTCCCCCTAAAAAAAGGCAGCAAAGTTGGTCAACCAAGCAAGGGAAAAGATAATACAGGGCAAATAACGTAGGGATAGAATTGAATTGAAACAGTTCTAATGAGTTCACAAGCATGCTAGACAGGATAAATTATCCTGCTCTGAGCTGCTTGATGCCAGTAGCAATTGAACAGAGACACATGCAAGTGAGCTCCTGTGCAAATTCAGTTTGGGGTTTATATAGGCTGCAGTGCAGACAGACACAAATTGAAGGGAAGAATGCTGTTAAGAACATCACCTGGATGCAGAAGAACCCACAGAAACGATGAATTGCTACTGTGAAAGCTAGAGAAGATGTCCCTCCCTTCTCTGGGCAGGGTCTTGCAAGGAGATTTGACCATAGCAGTATCATAGTCTCCGTTCAGGGGTTGGGACAGCGAGTTCCTAGTAGCTTTGAAACAAACGTTTAGGAGCTTTGAGACATCTTGGCCTACAATTTGGGATACAGCCTGGACAATTTCAGCGTATTTGAGACATGGGAGCACTGAAATTCCCTGCTCCAGTCATATGTTTTTTTTCCCTACTTTTTAATGTGGGAAAAAGAGCTGATCCCATGAAGCTGGTCAGAATTCAGGCAGGATTGGCCCTTCCTGTATAATTCAGTATATTGGCTGAGACGAATTTCCAATGGTTCCTCCTGCCCCATTTTCTATGATTCAACATATCAAGAGACAAACTCATGAGTTTTTAGGCACACATAGGGCTCCCAAAGAAAAGCACCTGCAACGGAACAGGGACAGCAAGGACTAACAATGCCTCATCCCAAACAACCATACCTGATCAGACCATTAACTTCGTCTACAATATGTCGGAGTTTGTAATAAGCATCTGTAGGGGGCAATTTCAGCTCCAGGATCAGTCGGTCTATCTTGTTGATGCACACGGTCACAGCGAGCCTTTCCTGCACCGCGTGCTTGATCAGCCTCTCTGTGTTCAGCATCACCTGCAGGGAATAATGAGCACAAACACCCCTAGCAAAAGCCCTCCACAAAATGCTATCTAGGGCGTGACAGACAAAGCAGCGACCCTTACGCACAAGGCTGCAACTCTGTAGAAAAGCCTAAGCTCAGCCACCCGCGATCAGCTAATCTTCCTGAAATTTAGAAGTAGGTGCTAATCCAACCGAATTCCTTGAATCCTACCCCTTGGACATCTCTGATATTAATAACCTGCTCCATTTTAGTTATCATGGGGATGGAGATGCAAACAAGTCAGATAATCAGCCTACAGGTCACATGCATCACGTCAGCCCTGGACACAGAAGCCAGCGGCTTGACTCCCTGTTTTGGCTGGAAAACACTCTCGCTTCCCAAACTGTCCTCTGAAAATCCTTCACCCCGGAAAGCTGAACCCATCCCAGGCCTTCATGCTAAGGCAGGATCAAAGACTGCAGAGGAAGAGATTTTGAAGTTAACCCCTAGGAGAACCTGGCACTCACCCCCTCAGCCGCATCAATGAAAAGTACAACGCCGTCCGAAATACGAAGACCAGCTGTCACCTCGTCAGAAAAATTGACGTGACCTTCAAAAACACAAAATGGTAGTGAGAACCAGAGTAAGCCCTGACACCAGCAGTGCAGAGGGTGGAAAGCCGTCCGTCTGCTCTGCAGCTTGCTCTGGTCACTGGTATCCAGTGAGGCAGAACACAGATGGCTTCCTCCTCAGACAGGGACCTGGGAGCGGCTGCCAGAGCTCCGTATAGGGATTCGCTTTAGCTTTAATGCTATTTTTTGAGAATAAACACAGCAACTCATTTAACAGGCACTTTTCCTCACATTTGTTACTGTTTTTCTCACAGCTCTGTGCAAGTACTTCAGGAAAAGGAGGAAGATTACTTCTCACCAAAGAACAACAGATGCCTCTCCCTCCAGTCTCCTCCTGCGCTCTAACCTCCCTCATCTTGAGCTGTAACTCAACAGATGTGTCCCAAGACCCTCTTTCCTAAAGTTTGGTTTCTCACAAGTTGATCTGTGATTATGTTCCCCTCACAGGAGCTTGTCAGAGGCTCAAGGGAACTTGTGAATCTCACTGTGGGGCAATAGTATTTGAGAAAAGCATGGTCCCCACTGTGCATGATACCTGAAAAATCCAATTCTACATGTGCTTCTCATATACTTGAATGAAACACGTTTTCAGGCCTGCTAATCAGAAACGCAAGCCTGACTAAAAGCTAGCTGCACAGTCATTACTGCTGGAAGTGATTTCAGAAGAATGAACTTAGCTAAAGGCTCAGGACTAGGCTGGAATCATCTACAAAAACCACAAAACAAAACATGGGTTTTCATCTGCGAAAGGAAACTTCCCAGGGTTTCACTGCACCTAAGTGACATTTCTAGATGAATCAGTGAGATTTCAGGGTATAGATTCTTTGTTTTTCTGAGAGCCAATGCTACACAATCCCACTGCAATCCAACACAAAAGCTCTTTGAAGGCCCTCATTAACCACCGCTGCACATGTTTTCACTGCTCTACTCCTGTCAATAGCACTATCCAGAGGACCAAAGGGGTTTATTAATGAGAAACCTTGGTTCACATGGTCATGTATCTGCTCCACGCATCAAGCTGCCTTCAGCTAAGCACATCCCAGAACAGGATTTTCAGGATTACACAATCACCTGGAGTGTCGATGATGTTGAAGAGAAAAGATTTTCCTTTGGTGTCTGGCAGAACAATAGTCACTGGTGTGCTCTTGATCCCTACTCCCCTCTGAAAGACAGGAAACCAGGATTATCAGTTAAAAGAAAAAAGATACATCACCATGTAAAGATGTAAAGGATGACCAAAGAAAAAACAGAAAGATGGAAAGAAGTAAACATCCATCCAGGACATCCTGTTACTGCCAGGGAGGGAGTAACAACCTCAGATTCCTGCAGTACCCAGCCCAGCTCCTCCATCCATACTGGCTCAGACTGGTGAGTTACCATTGCACAATCCATGCCGCACTTCAGCTGACGAAGTATAATACGCAACACCAGAGACAGAAGATGCATGTTCTTCTGTGCTTTTTGCCCTTCCGCTGCTATCAAGTTATACCTCAAAGCGTAAGATTTGATCACCCAGAGTATAAAGTAGAGAATTAAGATGAAGAGAAAGAAATGCTTCATAGGATTGTTCTGGTCATGACAATATTTAGCGAGTAGGACAAAATAAGATTCTCATTCACGCCCAACCACATGGAGTCAGAGCACCCAGTTAAGAGTTCCTATCAAAGGAAAGAGAGGAGAAATATGTTTATTTTGAAATTATAGTTTTTCTCCCCATCCATCATTTTTTCCCTCAAAGAAAATAGGAGTTACCCATATGCTGGGATAACTCTGGTATAGGTTTTCATCATTACACAGGTTATCATCTCAGACAAATAAAATCACACATGGAGATGAGGGTTGCAGGAAATGGAAGAAAGTTGGAGCAGGGATCTTACTGAGGCAAACAAGAAGAGCAGATCATTTTATTGATAAAGAAAATAACCAAAATGAGGAAGGCACAAAAAGCTGTTAAAATGGAAGCGGAAATTGCCTACAGTAAATAACTCTGAGTAAAGCATGAGACAACTGGATAAATACCACTGCCTATTCTACTAAGACTCACTTACCTCTTGCTCTGTGAACAATATATCAGTGTAGCAAAGCTGCAAAGACAAAACAAAAGTCAGAATATCACATTTTGGTATCAAATATTAAGTTTGAAGCAGGACACAATAACTCTTTACACATGGTTAAGGTGGCAAGTAAGTGACAGAGACAGAATTAGGACTGAGCTCTGGCTTTCCAATTCTACTTTCTAATCACTAAACCACATTTTCCCCATGTACAGTCACACTCCCTCTGAGTGTAATAGCCAACCCATGTTCCCCAGGGCAAGAATACACCAAAAGCTCACTTACGTCCTGGTCATAGCGCTTCCGGATTTCTGGGTGTGTCTGTTCTATCAGGCAGTCAACAAAACACGTCTGAAAAATATCGGACCACAAGAGAAAGGAGGTGACTGTGTTCAGACAGATAAATACAACTACAATCCCATCCCTCCAGTAGCAGTACCGAGAAAGTTGGGCACGTTATTATTTCCACGTGGCTGAAAGAAAACCTACAAATAACTGCATGAGCAAGAGGAGCAGAAAGAGACTGCTGCTGCGGAGATCAAGGGATCAAGAGCAATGGTAAAAGTAAGCAACAAACAGATCCTTACTACTACCCGATATACGTTGGATAGTCACACTACCTTGCCATGGTGAAGGTGCCCACACAGAGTCACATTTCGAATTAGCTCCGAGTTGTCCATCAGATCTGCCAGGAAACTGGAGGAACAAAACACAAAAGACTGTTGGAGGCTTCTGCTGTGTCTAAGAAAAGTAGGTGCCATTTCAGCTACACTTTCTATCCAAGGTGCCCCCTGAATCCTCTCCAAACTTTCATTCTGCCAATGCCCTGCGGAGGAAGAATCCCACTTTCCAGATGGGGAGGAGAAGAGAGTTGGAGTCCTAGACAGATGGCAGTGGGCGGGAGGATACGGAGCTGGTAAAACTGCCAGCAATGGAATATTATTGAATATTTTTCTTCTCTTCTAGTCAGTATTAGAGCAAAAGTCACATCCATGTACTCAGATGATGAAATACTTCCACTCAAATAGTGGCAGGCAGTCAAGTAAATCACAGAGCTGGATAACAAGCATCCCACGCAGTTTTAGAAGATAGCCACGGGGCTCCACAGACCATTAATTATGGTTTTCAGGTCTTAAAACAGCGATGTTCCCAGGGACTCAAGGAAACAGTAATGGAATTTAAAACT
This sequence comes from Fulmarus glacialis, assembly GCF_000690835.1. Classification (NCBI taxonomy): domain Eukaryota; kingdom Metazoa; phylum Chordata; class Aves; order Procellariiformes; family Procellariidae; genus Fulmarus; species Fulmarus glacialis. The sequence goes on along the minus strand of NW_009233766.1, from coordinate 3,545 downwards.
TTTTAGAATCAGCAACTGAGCTGGGTAATGATGGGCCGGTCACTTCTGCATGGATCCTGGCCAAAAATATAATTGAGATCCTAAATTACCAACTCCTCTAAAAAATAATGGGAGGCTATAAAACAAGTATCCATTGCTATGGGTCTGCAGAAAATAAGTGCTGTCAACTAATCCCCTTTTTAAGAAGATTTAATTTTCACTGATGCAGTAGACTTCTTAACGTACAACATTTTGATTAAGAGCTAAAAAATACAAAAATCAATAATAATACTGATTAAAAGCTCGCTTATTGGTCTTAAAATAAGGCTAAATGGGAAATCAATACCAAGCTTGCAGGTTTCTGGTTAAGTCCCACAGGGAATTCCTCCTGGCCCCATTCTAACCATTTATATCAACGAACAGGATGAAGAGGAATTCATTACGGATGGAACGAGCAGAGGACACAGCGATCAGCAAAGTGGTAAATAATGAAGAGTACAGGTCATTGACTAAGAGCAAAATGGACTGCTTAGAAAAGTAAGACCCAGCTGGCTCTTTGGTTTACATCTGGCTACATCAAAAACCTCTCTGATCAATGAACACGGCCAAATTGACAGTATCAGGCGACAGCCCCGAGAAGCAGCCATTCCAAAAAAGGTCCTGGGCATCCAAGTAATCAACTGACTGAATACGAACTCCAGTGACATTTTGTTGCCAGAAAATAACAGGATCTTTGACGATACGCAGAGGGACTGCTCACGTTGGGGTCTGTTTGGCACACAGGGAACTGCTACTCAGCCTGCATCTGGTTCTGGGATCTACACTTGAAGACGACTACTAAAAATCGGAAAAAGTTCTGACTAGCCATGAAGTGACGTATGGAAAGATGAGCCTAACAAGACACTCATGCAGCTCAATCTGTTCATCCTCAAATAGCAGGCAACATAGAGAAACACTATACACGCGAGGACACGAAGCCCCTCCACCCGTCAACAAAACGTAGACGTTGATGCTAAGATTATATATTTTTAATAGAGAAAGTAAACAACTGTTTTTATTCCTTTCCAAAGTTGCATGAGATATTATATCTCGGTTTTTAAATTTGTCTGGAATTTTTTCCAGGGTTTTCTCTCAGCCCTGGTGTCCCAGGGGCTGCTTTGCGGGGCACAACCAGCAGACACCATCAAGTGCAGCAGAAGTGCAGCTTAGCTGAGCTACGACACAACTTAGCATACAACCAGTGGCATAAAAATTCCCCCTGGAAACTCCTCCAGGATAGATGGGAATTAATTTGAGACAGCAGTAGGCCAATGGTCACCAGGATCAATCCAAAATGTCCCAGTATGAGATGTGCCACACACTGACAAATATTACTTGAGCCAGTCAAGAAAACTCACCTTCAGCAAATCTGCACCCCAAGGGTTTCCCATCATCAAGCTTTGTACCAGCTGCCAAGGTAAGATTTACATTCTAGTGTCAGAAAACTATGCACTACGCTGCATTACGTGGACGGAAAAATATCCGTAAAATGGTTAGTCTTGTACTTTCTTCCTCTTCCTTTTGGTTCAAAATCTGGGAAACGGCTGAACTCAGTTCTGTTGCCAGTGTCAGTAAGAAACAAAGCCAATGCCCTCCGAAATCTGCCTCCTCCACATAGTACACACCACTCTGCCTCCCTACCTTTGCCTGCAAACAACCAAAATTGAGGAAATCACAGCACAGATGGCTTGAGCCAACGTACACGCTTAAAACCCCTACATATTACTTACTCCATCTCATAGACGGTGACCGGTAACGTCTGTTCCATCAGAGAGAATTTTTTCGTTTTCACAGGTTTAATAATAGGCTCTGAAAACAAGAGAAAGAACAATAAAACACTGTTACCAGAGACCCTGAACCCAGCAGGCTCAGAAACGGTCGTAGGGAATGGGGACTTTTGCAGACAAACCCACAATTTTCAAGCCGGCAGATTCTCTTAGCTTTTTATAAAAGCAGTTGTACTAGATGATCGTCGTAGGTCCCTTCCAACTGAACTATACTATTCTACTATAGAAGGATCAAATGAGATGACTTAAATGCATTTTCATTTCTCCTTAAATATCTTTCTAGTACCTGCTGATATCTGTTCTCCAAAAGATAGTTTGTTTAGCATTTGTAATAATCCCAAGTGCCAAAATCTGCGCACCGCTAGACAAACAAGAGTCTACGTGTTCCTGGGGCTGAGAGGGAATTCGAAAGGGTCATTAAAACCAATGGGGAGAACAGAAGGGAATATTATTTTCCCTTTTCCAAGGATCCACCAAGAGTCTTCTCCTCCCTCTGTACCCAACTCGCTGCTTCCTCGCTACTTACCAGTGAGAGGCTGCGTGTCTTCCTCCTGTACTATTGTCTCTACTTCAGGCCCGTAGACCTCCTCGGCGGTGGGATAGTATTTCTTATCCTCATGCAGCACCACCTCCATCCCAGGGTGGTCCTCATCATGGTCCCCCATATCGTCATCATCATCATCATCCTCGAGCTGCAACCAACGCTCACATTTAGCTGCTGCTGGCACCAAAGTGCTTTACAAACACCAATCACCCCAGAAGGTACGGGCTCAGTGTCGTACATCGAAAGAGAGCTACAAACCCAGCCAGGGAACCTCATATCAGGCAGCAGAGCACCTTGCAGAGGTGCCCTCTGTAAGCAACACACACCTTCCTGCTGCGGGACAGCTTGAAAATGAACAGCAAGAGCACTTGCGGCGACTCCCGCCCCTCGCTCGCGCACACAACACAACCCCGACCGCACACAGACACCACTTGCAGACAAACTGGAGGAACGGGAGACTAAAAGGGGCTCCCTCGGTCCTCCAATGCTTTCCCCGTTGTGTTTCCCTGCCCTCGTCGCTCTCCTCTAGTGTCTGTGGAGTCTTGCTCTGCCTTCACCACCCAGGAGCTGAGCTCCTTGCAATGCTGCTGCAACATTAGTGCATGTTACCAAAGGCCTGAAGACCTCACAAATGGACACGGATTCTCCATTTGATTGAACACAAATAAAAAAGCCAAACATGGCTTGAGCTACAGAAGCTCCAGTTTTAACCGCGATTCAGGCAGAAACTTTATCTTTCTCTTTATGACAGGAACAGGAGGGCAGCTTTTGCTGAATCCTTTAAAAACCAAATCCACTCTGACCCTCAGGGGTCAAATTCCACCACTGAACAAAGCCTCACTGCAGAACCAGAGCCTGGCACGGAAAAGGAATCACTGGCAGCTTGTGAAGACCGTGGCGCTCAGCCCCTGTTCCCCTGGGGGGGACGGGGCAGGATGAGGCCCGCACCAGGCTCCCGTGAGACGCTGCCCCTCCACCCAACCCACCGCTCACCTCGTCCAGATCTTTGGACTCTCTGCCCAACTCGTCGTCGTCATCGTCCGAGTCCAGCTCCGGCCCGATGTAGTTCCCAAACTCGTCGTACAGGTCGGTGTCCATGCTGGGGGCGGGGAGGGCGTCGGAAGAGGGGGCGGACTCTGCCCCGCGCCACCCACAGCACCCAGCACCGCGCCGCACCGGGGGTCCCGTCCCGTCCC
>NW_009233765.1:0-15201 GCF_000690835.1 Fulmarus glacialis | reverse complement strand
TATTAACTGATTAAGAGAGGAAGTCAGGCAGGTGCTAAAAAGATGGAGAAGCATGGATCCTGCCTGATCTGTGCGAAACAGGCCCTGGTGTCTCATCCACTGAGCTCCACCAGGCCCACAGCTTCTGCTAGCAAGCTGTCATTGTGTTTTGTTGAAGAACACTTGGCTCACAGTCCCCAAATGCAGGGACTTGTCTCCCTCTCCAAAACAAGAGCAGACATTCATGCACTCTCTGTGTTGATAAACTGGTATGAATTCCCACAGTGGTCCTCGAGACATCAACTTACTGTGGCATGTGAACCTGGGAAGTAACTGGTTATTCTAGGGAGACCTTCAGTTCTTACCATCTTGATCACTCTGTACTTCTGTTTCCACGAATAATGGATTTATTTATAACAATTTCAAATCACACTGTCATGGTTTAACCCCAGCCGGCCACTGAGCACCACGCAGCCGCTCACTCACCCGCCCTGGGTGGGATGGGGAGACAATCAGAAGGGTAAGAGTGAGAAAACTCGTGGGTTGAGATAAAGACAGTTTAATAGGGAAAGCAAAAGCCGCACACGCAAGCAAAGCAAAACAAAGAATTCATTCACTGCTTCCCATCGGCAGACAGGTGTTCAGCCATCTCCAGGAGACCAGGGCTCCACCACATGTAGTGGTTACTTGGGAAAACAAACACCATCACTCCGAACATCCCCCCTCCTTCTTCTTCGCCCAGCTGTATACGCTGAGCATGACATCATATGGTATGGAATAGCCCATTGGCCAGCTGGGCCAGCCGTCCTGGCCACGCTTCCTCCCAGCCCCCCGCACACCTGGCAGGGCATGGGAAGATTAAAAGTCCTTGACTAACATAAACATTACTTAGCAACAACTAAAACATCAGTGTTATCAACATTATTCTCATACTACATCCAAAACACAACACTATACCAGTTAATAGGAAGAAAATCAACTCCATCCCAGCCGAAACCAGGACACACACTAAGCCCTAAGATTAATTTACTGTATGACACTGTATGATCATCACTTTCTAAAAAAAAAAGCATGGGGGGAAAGAAAGAAAAAACTTAAGGACACTATAGAGATCACTACATTTCCCCAGGCTTATCCCCATCAATATTGCAGTAGGATTAACAGGATTTGCAGAATTATGATCATAATATTCACCAAGAACAAAGCAATATATTACTGCTACTGTCCTTGTCAGGAAAACATCAGGAAACTCAGGCCCCCAAAGAAAATGTGGGCTTGAGAGGCTGTGTATTTGGAGTTTTATGAAGAATAGTTTTCTTATGTACTTTTTCCGCTCAGCATGTTTGGAGAGGTGGTGGAAGCAAAGACAGTTAAACTAATCTACTTATCCATGTTCCCTGTACGAGGCAGGAAAAATCTGTTCCCAGAGTTTTTCAGAGAGATGGTGGAATACGCCACAGCCAAACAATGGGTCTGAGACTGTGCTGCTCTCTCGTGGAGACTGACTTCTGACTTCTGTGACTTCTTTAGACTCAAAACACCTCCTTCTCTGTTCCCAGGGTGTCTCAACCTGCCAAAAATATTTTTATATTACATTAAAATAACTCTTAACTCACTTCACGCTGCTGCAATGAGGCAAACTGACTCAAAAAGGATCTAAGCTACACAGTCACACTGAGCAAAGAAGAGACCAGTTCCTTTGGTTTCTTTCAATGCAGTAATTCCTGTGATATCTCAACACATGTAGCCAATTTTATATTTTACTTTGAGGGAGATTGGACTCTAAATATTTGTGATTGCTGTGCTCTTTAATCTGACCCATAAACTCTATTAACATATTTCTATTGGTAATCAATACCCTGAACCTGTGGCGATTAGTTCAAAATGCATTATGCTGTTGTTATTAACTGGAAGCATTGGAAGCTTGTTGTTCATTGTAATGAAAATGTTGTTTTATCTCCCAAAGATTGTGTAGGTCTTTTTGAGGTACACAGCTGTGTGTTGCTAATCAGTTCTTAACATGGACAAAAAAATCTCCAACTGCTGTTGGCCTAAGCCAAGTATGGAGGTTTTCACACACCGGTTTGCTGCCAGTCAGGTAGTGCTGACTGGCTGATGGTGTTTTGTATAATAATTATCACAATTGTGGAAATCTTGCCTTGAGAAATTCATAATTAAATGAACAATTATAGTGCCTGTTAGTGCACAAAAAACTTTGTCTCATAACAAATACCATGGAGAACTTTATGTGCAATATGTATTTCTCAAGGTGATGACAATATAGAATTGATGTGTGTATTTTTTTTTTTTCCAGCCCAATTTTTTCGTGACTAGTGAGGGCCATTTTAAATATTAACCTCCTTGGGAATGAAAATAATGAGCTGGCAGGTGAGTACTTCTCCTCTCTTCCCTTGGCTTTTATATACTGACATAATAGCCAGGTTTACAGGTTTTTTGCACATGTATAAATGAACAGATGAAATGCAAAGGAAGGAAAGAACTGAACTCACTTATGTACAAAAGCCTGTAAGTAAAGTAATGAATTTAACCTGTACTGTGGATAGTAGAGCTAAGGCAACAAATCATTAGTATTAGAAGATGCTTGTTATTTTACAGAAACAAGCTTTTGATATTAACTTATATTCTATAACCATAGAGCACACTCACTATTTAATGTATCTAAGTATCTTTTAAAAATGTATTGAGCTTGAAAGAGATAGATACCGTATGTGTTTTGAGGATAGGTGGATAGTTATTTGCTCTTAGATTCTTACATAATTGCCCATATATTTGTTTGTATGGTCATACTGTCCAGAGTTGTTTTAGGTAGGACAAGTCCAAATATTCTCACATGTCACTGGAAGTGAGAAGTATTGAGGCTTGGAGCAGTCATTAATCCCTCTGGATTTTTGTTTCACAGTTTTTTACAGCTGCCTCAGAGAAAGTTTCATGTTGGGGTTTCCATCTCCCTTTGCTTTGTTCTACACCGCCAGACTAATCTTCAGATGTATTAGGACCACACCACTGAAACCTTTGAAGAAAGGAATTAAGACCTTGAATTTGACTAAATAATCCAGGGAAAGTATGATGAGACCAGATAATGGCTCTAGTAGGCTTGTAATAGCCTGTGTTGCTAGAAACACATGCAGTAGCATTTTGTATAAGCTGATTTCCCAGGAGCTGATGGATTTCTTTTACAGATACAGTCCACTGCTATAATCAGAGCCACTGCAACAAACACATGTACAACTCAGCAAAAATCCTCTTCCACTATTTCAGGACAATTTCCATGCCAGCCAGAGGTAGTGGATAATATTCCATACAACGATTGGTATGCAGGACCTTAGGTAAGACAATATATCAGAGGCAATGAACTGGCAGTTTAAGTGCTTATATATGTTTGTTTATTTATTGATGTATATTTTTATATAAGCTTATTTATTTATCTATGTTCAAGTCTTCAGATCAGCTTTTCTCTGCCTATGAGTGCAACACCTGTCAAAGCATTTTGGAATCAAGGCAAGCACTCAGCCCAGCTCTGTATTGCTTTCATTTATATCCTAGACATAGATTTCTTTAGTGTGGACCATTTCCATTGTCCCTGAAATGAACAACAACTCTTCCATGACAGCATATGTGAGCAGAACTGCATTTGTTATAAATGGCTGAGGTTTCTTTGGAGTCAAAGTTGATGTATGTTACAGCTTTAAGATTAAAGCATGACAGATTCATTAAAAAGCTGCTTGAATAATTTTGCATATTTTACACATCAAGATTAGGCATGATGTGGTGGGGAGTCCGGCGTTTCTGGTCATCTGTCTCCATCCCCTGAGGTCTCCTGCAGCACCCGGGAGCTGTGGAGCACACGGCTGCCCTGGGGAGGTAGGGACACGGCTGCCTCACGGGAGCACAGTCTGCCCTTGTCCTCTGGCTGGGGACACGGTGCGCTGGGCACTTTTAAATTGCCCGTATTTTTGAGACTACATTTCAGGTTGATCTTTAGAGAGTGGCTGGCACTGGGCTGGGAGTTGGGCTCCCAGCTGCGTAGCCCAGCTCCTGCTCAGACAGCTGGCTCCTCCTCGGGCGCAGAAGGGCTAGTTTTGTTCGCAAAACTACAGAGCTGTGAAAACTGAGAGCTAAAAGAGAAACAGTAGTCAAATGCAATAATACCATCTTCTAAACCAGATGACGACTTGCAGAAGGGCAAAACTCCTGGGGTTTTCTAATGTGTTATATCTCTTTTTGATTCAACAAAGGAAAAAATCTGCAACAGCAGGATGGCATTTACTTATTGTGCATAAAAGGTGACATTTCTCATCCCTATAATTCTGAAATTAAAACTTGTCTCACAGGTCAGTAAGTGCAAATATCTCTGGCAGATTTGTTTCTCCTGCCTTTTCCTTTCCTCTTGACTACTGTGATACTTTTATATCCAGTTGTATTTACTATTACAATCAGCTTTACATTGACCAAGGGATAACTGGCTGCAGTAGTATTATGGGCAAAGCTGGAGTTTGCCTTTAAATTCAGAAAAAGATCTTGCACATCGAACAAAATATGTAAGGTAGGATCACTTATTTTTGGTAACTAACTGTTTACTAATACTGCTTATAATTAGATGGTAGGCTTAGTTCTGATACTAGAGTGAAATTGTACAAGAAACCTTAATGACCAGGGGAAAGAGAAAACCCTAATAAGCACATCCTCAAATGCAGGCAAGATGGGGGAGAAATGCTCCTGAATGTAGAGATAGGCTGGGCACACTTCATATCCAATGTATGTTGATCACAGCATAAATTACATGAAAAATAAAAGGGGTAAACAGGAACAATCCTTGAAACACCCACATACTTGCTTAACTGGAATCACCATTAGAAATCAGAAGTGGGTTAGTTCATTTTTCCTGAGTTTCAATACTCAAAGGATTCTTCCATAAAGGACCATAGGCAAAGATGTTCCTAGAGGGATGACTATAGCCGTGGTGTCAAAACATTTTTGATCACGCAACCCATTAGTAAAAAATTTCTGAGCACTCCCCCGAATATATGTATATTTATTTATAAATTCTATACACGTACTACTGAAGTTCTAGTATTTTCTTCCTGCACCCCACTTTGCACACCACTGGACTATGGTAACGCAAATACACCCAGAGGAGATGCAGCTGTAGCACCAGGGCTATGTCACATACCTATGCAGTCAACCCACCCCCGTGAGTCAAACAAGATCCTGTCAAGATAACCCAGGTTCTCTGTCAGGATCTTTTTTTTTTTTCATACTTCTCACTCTCTCACTTCTGTTGACAGGATTTCATAGTACCAGAGGTGGCAAAAGTACTTGTATGGAAAGCTACACAGATGTGAAGCTTTAAAACTCATCACACCTGTAAGACAACGCCAATTTTGTAAAATGTTCTAAACATTTGTAAAACATTTGGTAAGTGCTACTAGTATCAAAAGACCTTTTGCCTTAAATGACTGAATCAGGTTAAAAACTGAATGAGGATCCCAGAAGTCCTAGCTGGCTCTTTATTTAGTAAATGCATAGCTTAAAATTAGGCATGTTGTCTGTGCTTGTCTGAATCAAGGTCCTGCTGCTCAGAGGTATCAAATACTCACCTAATCTCAATTTAAGCAAAAAAAGAAAGATTTGAAAAACGTCATCCTTCTTTTAGGCGTGTGCTTCCTGGAACTAAAAATGCCTTCATTTCACTTACTTTGCTTTTATGGAATCCAAGATACTCTGGTAGTAAAAGCATTTTCCATATAAAATAGAGATGAGGAAGCAGGAGCATAACATCACTCAATCAGCTCAAAATCTTTATTAGGAAGTTAGTCAGTTTTCACAATTTGGCTTGAGAGACATACCAATCAATAATTCCTCTCTCCCTATAGTTGTGTGGTTTCTTCAGTTAATTAATAGCAAATAAAAAGCAAAATAACTACTTTTTACTATTATTATCATGATTTTTTTCATAATTGCCATTATCATTATTAATATTTGCCTCTCCCCTTTCTCTCTCACCACCCCTTAAAGCCATTCCTGCGCCTTAGTACTTATTTTCTGCTATTTCCAAAGAGATCTGAACCATTGTCTATCTTCCAAAGCTGGTTAAAACAAAAGCGGAAGAGACGTGAAATGGTCATCTCTCTTTGCCCTTCCATTTCCAAAACAAATTCAGCTATACTTAGTAACTCACAGAGGAATGTGCTTAACCTCTTCAAAACCAGGTTTTAAAAATGATAGGGGGAAAGGCAGGTGGTGGAGGCTATTGTTATTTTGGGTTTTAATCCTTGTTGGATATGTCTAGCTTGTGAATCAATTTTGAGAAACAAATATTAAGGAAAAAACAGGGATCCAATGATTTCTAATGTGATTGCCTTACACCTGGGTTTCCAGTATGTTACTTGTTTTTAAAAACTAATATCCAGCTAGAGTGAATGGAAATCTATAAGGAGTCCAGCTGCGGGTTATAAGAACTATTGCAAGCTAAGTGGCTTTGAAAATCAAGGCCATAATCTTGATGATAAAAACAGAGATTTTGATGTTAAAATCCATATCTCTGTTTTTTAGAAAACCTTCTCCCTTAATTCAAAGAGCAAAGGTCAACCTCTCAGAGTACATGGTATCACTCCACTGGGAGGCTAAGGAAACCTGCTTGCTTTGCCAAAACCTGCTGCTCAAACAACCCACACCACTGCTCTTCGCCAGCACTCCCATGACCCAGAGACCACTGGGAAAACGTCCACATGAAGGGCAAAATTCAGGTGCTTGTTGTTATGAGCTTCAGGTTACCTGTAGACTACTATTAGGACTGGTGTTATTCAGGTACCCGTGTTTCAGTTTTCAAGTCTTCAGGACACTGTAATACTATAGTTGTAGTATGTATAAATAATATGTGTGTAAAATATGTATGTGTAATATACATACAATGCATAGAATAAGCTTGTATATATACGGTACTATATTAGTTACATACGTAATATATAGTACTATAATCATAGAATCATAGAATCATTAAGGTTGGAAAAGACCTCTAAGATCATCAAGTCCAGCCGTCAACCCAACACCACCATGCATAATAGTATCTCATTACTAGACAGGCTTCACACTAAGGCTTCAGTCAAATCATTATTGTGTTATTACTGCCCCTCTCTGGGGCACACTCATGAAAGACACATATCTATTTGCAGCTTATGAAAAAGTTAATTAAGAACAAAAACTTAACGCATTTAAGTACTGGTCATTTCAATAAAATGGCAGGAATAGAACAAGAACAAAATACAATGTCCTCAGAAAATAATTTGATGGGCTTTAAAAACCCTTCAGGAAATCTAGGTTCCCAGTGAGCCGTTACGGTAGTCACAGATAGTGACCTTGATTCACCCTCTGGGATAGAAAATGTGTATATATGTTCACAGACGAGTTAGAAGAGTTATATGGAAGCTGCAACACAAGGAGATTTTGAGGAATTGCTCTGATACGTTTGCATCTAGAAAGGAGCAGAACACGTGGATTCCCAACTATAGTGAGGGATTATGTTTTAATGAAGAAGCTTCCCTCCATTTAGAATAAAGTGTTAGGGAAGGAAGGTCTTGGCCTTTCATGAAGCTTGGCATTTCCAAGCATCCCAGGTGCTACATTCGAATGAAGTCTTACTTCCTGATCTGCCACTTCCCTGATGTCCTTTTCTAAGACATGAGTAAAATAAGTGTCTTAATATAACAGAGCATGTTTGTTTTCCATTTCCTTCTCTTCCCACCACTGTGATCAAAGTCATCTGTAATTCATATCCAATGGAGATTTCATGAAATTTTTAACAAAACTAAACCTACTATAAATAATGCAGACCTTAAGTATTCCAGAAAGCCCTTTTCAAATCATATCACTTCTCAAAAATGAGATGCAACCTCAAGTGAAAATCCTGCCATAAGAAAATCTTCTAGGAAGTTGCAGTTGAATGAATGTGAATGTCAGTATTATAGACGCATTCCCAGCAGATTCTTAGCGATGATGGGTATTACCAAGAAAAGTCTCCTCCTTAAAAGAAAAGAGAAAGTGCGGACTGAACATTTGCTTTAACTAACAATATCTTGAAGCTATGAACAGGTTTGAATGATATGCATCTACCTTGCTCATTTGTTTATGACATTAACAGCTATACCTAGGACCAAAGATGCACAATGTTCGGTGTTGCATTGAAAACACTGGAATTTGTTGTTGCTATACATTATCAAGGAGAGATATTAAAAGTAATTTTAAGAAGTTTTTGATTCAGAGCAATGCGATACTAAATTAATTCTCATGATACTCCCTGATTCTTATACACTTACATTTTTGTGAATCCCAACAGGAGTTTTGAAAAAGTAACAAATATGGAATAGGGTCCAAAATGACAACAGAAATTGAGTTTTTTCCCTAAATAATGATTTTATCCTTTAAATGAGAGTGCTGTCTGGCCATGGTTGTCTAAGGATATAAGTAATATTTTTTGTTAGGCCAACTAGAGAGAAGAAAAAGAATCACACGTTTGGACACACAATTCTTTTGTATATCTCAGAAAGTCAAGACAGATCAAAGATTATCAGTTCCTGTGGAAGAAATGTGTCTTTCCCATTGAAGAGATGAGCTTTAGATTTTCTGTTTCCCTTATCAACTTGTAGAGTTGGTTTGTGTTGATGACTAAAACTTCCACAAGAAGCTTCAGAATAGTAAAAAGCTCTTCTTCAGTGATGTCTGTCTTATTTTCAAGGCTTTTCAGTAACAAAACCCAAGAAACCCAGAGGACCATTACAGCCTCTCTGCACATTTTCCTCACATATGAAAGCTTGAAACATAAGGGATTAAAAGACAAGTTTTTAAAAAAAAATGTTTGGAACTTGTGGAATACATCCTATTCATCTCTTTTACGAGGAAGAGATGGACAAAACACCAAGTGATTACCCCACTACCCCCATATACAAGGTTTTAAGCAAACAAAGTCAGCGTAGACTTCAGAGAGCAGATTGGCTACAGCCTGGCCAGCTGTTTGCATTCAATGAACAGAGCTAGATCTTTCCCACTCAACTGAAGAAAAAGTGAAATAAGATATTTTTCTGATCTCGTTGGCAGAAATCCACATCATAACACCATGAGGTCAAGAAGAGACACTTTGTGGCGGTGGTCACTGATCTATTGCCCTGTATGAGATCAGCATACACTTAAACCACTAGGTACCAGAAAGTAGTTGGGCAAGCAGTCCTGCAGAGCACACACTCTAACTGTCAGCCTCCCACCTTGACAATAAACTGCATAAGCATAACCAGCAATCACACTCTGTTTAATCCCTTTTGCTGACTGTCAAAGGCAGCAGCAGGAACCAGGCTGTCGTGGTTTAACCTGGCAGGCAGCCAAATACCATGCAGCCGCTCACTCACTCCCCCCCCGCCAGTGGGACGGGGAGAGAATCGGAAGGGTAAGAGTGAGAAAAACTCGTGAGTTGAGATAAAGACAGTTTAATAAAACAGAAAAGGAAGAATAATAATGATAATGATAAAATATACAAAATAAGTGATGCACAATGCAATTGCTCACCACCCGCGCTGACCGATAACCAGGTAGCGATCGGTACTTCCTGGATCACGCCTATCATTCATATACTGAGCATGACGTCACATGGTATGGAATACCCCATTAGCCAGCTGAGCTGGCTGTCCTGATTATGTTGCCTCCCATCTTGTGTACCTAGCTCAGTCAGTAGGCATGGGAGCTGTCCTTGGACTAGGAGGGTACTTAGCAACAACTGAAAACATCAGTGTGTTATCAACATTCTCCTCATACTAAATCCAAAACACAGCACTAGCAAGAAATTTAACCCTATCCCAGCCGAAACCAGGACACAGGCTCAATTTCCTTTAGAGTTTGTTTGTTTGAAATAAAACATGCCACACCTTTTCCATGCTTCCTACCATATGCCTTAAATTTAAAGAGCATTTTCTTATCCAATTCTGTAGGACCCATCTTTTGCAATCACTTGGGAGTGCGGATATTCTTATGAAGTTCTCTAGGATGGAAAAGAGGAAAATGGAGGAACCCTCTGCCCTTCCTCTGCAGGAATCCGGGTTATATATTTCAGTCTAAGCACTACATTATGCCTCAAGGCACCTCCCATAACAATCTTTTGTCCATTCTTGGTTATCACAAGATCGCCTTTGTACACTGAGACATATGTAAATTCCCAAAACAACAAAATGAAGGAGCTTGAGTGATAGACAAACTTTACCATATGCTTAGATAAGGTTCATCAGAGCTTGGTTTTCTCCAAGGCAGAGAACAAGCTGCTTAATCCTTCATCTTTTAGCCTGAGTTACCACTGGTGAAATATCACCATTTTTTAGCGGTTATTGCAGTCCTATTGTAGAATATTTGTTCTGAAGAATTCTGTTTGTGTGACTCGGTCAAACCAATTCTCAAAGGGATTCAGTGCTTTACAGAGGACAACGCTGAGACTCTGTCCTGTTATTGTTTGAAAAGAGAGATAGTTATCTTTGAATTTGATCTTACTACATCCACTACCAGCAAAAGGGAAAGATGATAAAATGAAGTAATTGAGCATTTAATCCTTGTCTGAGGCCGGTGTTTCCATCTTGATGCTATGTCTCCTTCAGTCAAAATTGAGGTCACTGTCTCACCTTCCTCAACTGCCAGCCCACGTAGGTGCTGTGTGGCACAGATTTGTCTTCTGATACTTGCAATTTCTCAGGATTCAGTTTTACCAGAGAAAGTAGCAGTATTTATGCACAAAAATGATTTTAGGAAAACTTACTCGGGATGATTATTGTCTGAGCGAGCACCTACACAGTTAAGTAAAAAGGTTTTATATCCCAAACCAGTGCCCTAGGTTAGTTTGTGCTGGTTATTAATATTATTTGCATTACATTGATTTAGACACGAATTAGTGCAGCCCCCAGATTGCCTTGCTGACTTGCAATGAGTATGTGGTCAATGCTCTCATGTCCTGCAGAAGGGTCAAGCCACAGAAATCCATCATTTTGACCATGACTGTGAACTGCTCTGTAGTTCCTGTAAGCCCAGATGACTTCTTCCGGCTTCTTCATACAAACAAATAGTAAAACACAGTCCTGGACAAAAAAGTTCATGGTTCAAAAGAAGATAAAGAGAGAAAGACAGGCTTGGGAAGGTAAAGTTGTTTTACAAGCTTCATGATCAACAAGTGGGAAGCTCATTCCGGTATCCAAAAGCATAGGTAAGAATTTCTAAAAGCAGAGTGCCATGAATTGTTTGCTGAGTTAAATGAGTCCTCCAAACCAAGTGTGAACTGCTGAGGGAAAACTCTCTCTGTCACTACCAGCTTTGAACATCAGAAAAGAGGTTTATGACAGATACGGCAAAAGAAGGAATTATTTACCTCCGAGTCCAATGGCTTTTCATTGAGAAACAAAGTGAAATATCATTTTTGTTCTTTTTTTTTTCTCCCCAGTGTTTTCAGGATGTGGCAATGATGTGGAACTTGCATATACAAGTTCCCCATCATTTCAACAAGCTTTCAACCTATAGGAAACATCCAGGATTTTAGGGGGGATGTAGTATTCAAAGCACAGTGACTTTATTTTCTGTCTCCTTACAAGTGAAGCTGCAAGTTTCACAACTAACATAAAAACTGCAGCACTAGAACAAATGCAGATCTCTCCTACTATTGAAATACATGAATAATGTCTACCTTATTTCTCAGTCCATATAGTTAATATCCCTTCTGAATTATTTCTTCTTCATCTAATACAAGGTAGATAATGAAAACATAACAAAGTTACACCACAAAATCCAGAACAGTTCAGAGGGATGTAAGTCTTCCACTTGCAGGCATGGAAGAGCTTCCAGCTGATACCATATTAGGATAACTTCTGCTATAATGGACATCTTACACTCGCTGATGAATACAAGCTGCTGTTTAAGACAAGATACTGAATAAGGCAACTGCACTGACTTCCTTGTTTGTGGCACAGATCAAAATTTATGTTCAGTTTTTGCAACAGTTCCAATTGCATTAATTTTGATGAGTCAAGAAATTAGGATTCTGCATAGGTATTGTCCTTTGTCAGTTTTTAATCAATTTGACTCTTTATTATGTTTGTTGGTGCTTTCTGCAGCTCTTTAGATGCAAGTGAGACAAGGACTGTATCACAATTTAAATCAGTCTCACTTTCATTGCATGTATATATAGCAGTCATTTCATCCTGTCTTAGCATGTGGTGGTTGCATGCTGAACGCACCCACATTTCCCCTGTCCATGTCAATAGGAATAGGTCCATAGGGCATTATGCAACGTAGTACCAGTAGAGAAATTTTGGCACACAGAGTGCTCAGCAAAAAACCCCAATGATTTCTTAGAAAAATGGATAGTTCAGATCATGCTATTCATAAAATAAAAACTAAGATAAAAATGAAAATGAACATAAATTTCCTCATACTATTAAAATTTTCAACATTTCACTTTTCCTTCTCTCCACATGGGAATAAAAAAAAAAAAAATTTAAAAAGCAGAAAACCTTTGTATATTTATTGCAAAAGAGAGTGACATCAGGACTGCAGAATAGGTGCTTATTCGAATCTCACCATTTAAGTCGTTTCACTTTTCCTACTTTTTTTAATCCTGTTTCCATGATGGATTTTTTCCCATACAGCTAATTTTGTATTTGCCTCTCTGTCAGCTGAATTCAGTATCTCCTTAATCTTTTTTTCCAAGATTAAGTTTAAAAGCCAGACCACCACGTTCAAACTGCAGCCATGCATTTGATAAGCAAGCAAGATAAACATTATAGTATTTTTCTCTTCCCCTCCTAGGAGTGTAATAAAATGTAGTTTTACACTGAAAATTGTCTTTGAACAAAATGGCCTGCTCTAACTCAAGAGATCCTTCTGATGCACATGCGGATGCGTATCTGCTGTCTTTGCTGACTGAAATAAATTATAAACAACTCAGCAGCGCCAGCTCACCTACAGCAGTAGAAGCTGGATTCTGTCCTTGCTCAAGCATCACTTACAGATTCAGCAGCAAAGTGCCAATTACAGATTCTTTATTAGTGTCTTTGCAACAGACAAAATGAACCCACCTGACTTTCACATGGAAAATTGAGTTTGTGGGTTTGCAGTTTTAGGAGCAAAAATAAATTTTAAAAGGCAAGCTAAGTCATCTTTTTCACCTGCTACTGAGAAGACCTATTTAAAAGTTGAAGAGAATATGATTAACCAGGACTCAGTCATTCTTGTTTTATAATCTACTTCTGAAGTGGACTGGATCCATGCTGAGGTGACAGACGAAAGCAACAGCCATGCACATGGTTTTTACTTTAATTGGGATCCAAATGCTATATTGCATTGATAAACATAGATGAATTATCTTGAATGTCGATTTTAAATATTTGAGATACTCCCATTCCACTTCAAGTGATGTACCGATTTAAGTGCATTGCTGGTTTTGGGCCTATTTATGTATTTTGTCCAATTTTTACATTGATATTCCTTCTACAAAATTCAAATCCTGCATAAGAATGCTTAAAGCAGTTCTGTGTTTATAAACTGGATCCACATTTTCAGAGTCAACTGATATTACATTTGCATAACTCTTTGTCTTGCTCCATTAGGTAGCCAGTGAAATTAATTGTGTGTTTGTTCAACTGAAGTTTTTATGTTACTTAGGGTTCCCTAGAGTATTCAGATTCCTCTGCTACCAGAAGCAAAATGTCTAGTGACACAAAGCTTAGTTATCTACTCCGATTTCACTGAAATATACCTACATAAAGTGGGTTTTTTTACAGTTCTGGGCAGTTCACAATTCCTTGATCTGAAAAAACAAAGCTGTATTTTAAACAGATTACTGGAACAATTTCTTCCCGTAATTACACTGGAGATTCTTAGCACCTCTTCACACCTTCCCTTACTAGAGACCTTTGTTAGAAAATCTGAGCCCTGACTGGCAGCTAGCCCCATCAGCAGCAGAACATCTCCAGAGTAAATTTCATTTTTGACTCTACATCTCTGAAACAAGCTATTAAGATTATCTTATGAAACAATGCTTGCCTGATCTCCATGTCATCTGAGAAGGGGGAAAGTACTACAACTTTATTGCTGTTGAATTTACCTTACTCTTTTCTTCCAGCACATTTCAAACCCATGCATTTAACACAGTTTTCCTAGCTACAGTGCCACTCAGAGTTGCAGGCAGTAACAAAGTCAGTGAATAATTGTCTACCCACAAAACATCTGGCAGCAAGTAGTTTAATGAATCAAAAAGACTTCATGGCTACCTGGTGTGACTGCTTGGTCTCCCTGTGCTGCCCTCAGGGTGGTGAGTCCTGGAAAGGTCTTAGTGTACATCTTTTCTGTTCCTGTTGTCAGTGACAAGTGTCCCTACCCCTGTCCTGAAGAAGTACAGAGGAAGGCAGCTGCACAGCCAGACAGCGGTTGCTTTCCTTTGCAAAGCCTGAATTTCTCTTCCCATTTATCAATGTTGTTTAGGAACTTGACACCTTAATTGGGCACTGAGGTACGACAACATAGTCCTTTCTTCCTCCTTCCCAAACCTTCTTAGCCCTTCACTTGTGCACTCTGTTCAGCTTCCATTACCCTGTTTTAATTTTATGAAGGTTCTGTGGCAAAAATTTTATTAACCATATATACAGAGAAATAATTGTACTGTAAAACATTATTAGAATTATTGCTTGAGGTTTGCTGTGAGATTTGTTCATAGATGCAGGATGATACAATTGAAACTGCGGAGGTTCTGTCTGTAGAAATACATACTTTTTGCTCTATTTTATTAGCCAGTGTAGTATGAATACTCAAAAAAGCATAGGCAGTAAATTCCACTGTGCTGGTTTCGGCTGGGATAGACTTTTTTTTTTCCTAGTAACTGGTACAGTGCTGTGTTTTGTATTTAGTATGAGAATAATGTTGATAACACATTGATTTTTAGTTTTTTAGTTTTTTAGTTTTAGTTGTTGCTGAGCAGTGCTTATATAAAGTCAAGGACTTTTCAGCTTTCCATGCTCTGCCAGGTGTACAAGAAGCTGGGAGGGAGCACAGCCAGGACAGCTGACCCAAACTGGCCAACGGGGTATTCCATATCATATGACGTCATGCTCAGTATATAAATAGGGGGCATGGTCCAGGAAGTAGCAATTGCTGTTTGGGTATTAGTCGGCGTGTGGTGAGCAATTGCATTGT
>NW_009233764.1:0-77748 GCF_000690835.1 Fulmarus glacialis | reverse complement strand
AAAGCGCACCGAGGCAGCCCCACTAACTTTATTACCCTTCACGCAACCTACCCCACCTCCCTCCAGCAGCCGCCAATAGCCGCGAAGGGCTCCGCCCGTCTTGCCAATCACAACCGAGAAAGGGGGTGGCCTTAACGTCGAAGTGGGAGGAGGAGGGAAGAAGTTTGGTTGAACTGTGCCATCGCCGCAGTGCAGCATCCGTATTCGCGAAAGCCGTTACGCCACATTATTGACGGTAGGGCCTAAGAGGGAAGGGAAATTTGCGCAAGTGGCGTACCCCGTTAATGGTGGCAGCTTGGCTGCCTCTTTCCTTCGCTGTTTGCTCCTGTGCTTCAACCGTCACAGAGCCCCAGTTCTAGAGGCCTAGAGCGTGAGTTACAGTTGATTCTGTCACGTTCATATAAGAATAGTTTAATATATATGTATTCTTATAAGGTGTTTTGTTTTGTTTTTATTTAATAGATTTATTTAAGCCTAGGTTTCCCTTCAGTCAGATCACATTTCAGATTTGGTTGAGGTAAAAAATTAGCTGATATAGACTGTGGTCCTGAGCTTGCAATCAGAGCCGAAGGCTTGCCATTTGAGCTCCAAGAGCCTGTCTGTACGGATCCAATTTCAGGTTTGCTTTCTGGGTTTGGAAACTATTTCTATCTCTGCATGTGCTTTTAGCTATTAACTGCTCTGTCCGTGGCAGGGCGTCCTGCAGGCAACCCATGGACAACCAGGATTCTTGAGAGACAATTTTATATATTTATCATGCTAAGCACACAGCCGGTAGGGTTTTCTTGCTCCTACTCAGTTAAACAAAACAAAGATGGCCAGGCTTTTAGCTGTAGGTGGAAGTTTGAGTCATGGGAGACTTCCAGAGACTTACCAGTGTGAGGTTTTATCCTTTAACAGTCAGGTCTCAGTCCCAGATTGTCACTGAGTTAGCAGCTACCTGGACTTGCCAAAGAATCGAACTTATTTGCCCTAGATGGGGCAGGACAGAAAACGAGCTAAGTAAACCTGCCAACAAATTCCACAAACATCCACATCTGCTTTGTTCACCCATATGCCTTCCACTTTCGGTTTGTATGACTCATAATTCAGATGACTGGGAGAAAGTGATACATGTAATAACTCTTGAACCGTATAGACGGCAAGTCCAAACAAATGATATTACAGAAATTCCAGTTTCCCAGAGCCAACCTCATTCCTAGTGCTTTCAACACAGTGTGCCAGTGTCCCAAGGGTTATATAAGGCCTAAAGGGTGCCGTCATACAGGAGTTCTTATGTCGCATCTTATCTGGGATGAATTTTGTTCAGGACAGGTTTCCCCATCTCATACCCATAAGCATTAAGGACAGTTTACCTATCAGATTGTGTTACAGAAAATCTTGAATAAACTACCTGAAAGTAAGTTTTGAGCACATACGTGTTGCATAAGGGTGAACAAAACTGTGGCAGGTTCTTGTCATACCAGAATTTTTATATAATGACACTTACCTGCATTTAACAATACTCATATTGCTGCAAGAGCTTAGACCTCGCATGTGAATCTGCAAGAACAGAACTGTGCCAAACTCCATTGAAATCAATGGAATCAAGTTTGAAAGAAAGGGTCAATGGGCACAGAGGCAACAGCAAAGTCAACAAGATTTAAACCAATATTAAAACCAGTTAATATTGAAATAAACGTTGTCAGAGTAAAAAGGGTGATAGAAATACTTGCAGATCTTAAAAACTGAAGTGAAAGCAAGGATTTTGTTTTGCATTGAATGACAGAATATTCTCATGCAGTGTTTCCAGCATAAGCATTCCAACACTGTTTTGGGCAGAGACCCCACAAGTGAAAATTAAGGAGAATTTGGGGGGGGGGGGGAAGGGAAGAATGGAAAACCTGCAAAACATGGTAGGTACATGTTGACAGACTAAAGTATCACCTTTTTTGTTTATCTTAAAGCATACTATAAAATACTTATTATCATAATAACAGGAAAAAAAACCCCAATGTTTGGTCAGTAAGAGAATAGCAGCAAATGATCACTGTTTTCTTAAAACTGTGATTGTTTTTTTGGGACTCAATCCTGCATTATATTAAGACCAGCAGGATATATGATATTCCATAGCTCACACTGACTTTGGCAGGTGGGAACCTAAGAAGTTTCTGCGCTTGGCTGCTCATAGCTTTCCTTCACATCTGTGCCACACTTTGTCAGCCTCACAGACCAGGTGCAGTAGTACAATTGATGAAGGCATTGAACTGTAGTACAGAGGACAAAAAAGATTGTGAAATGCCTTCTATTTTATACATCTCACCTACTTCTTAAATTCCATAAACTACTGTGGAAGACACCATTATTCATGTCTGAGAATGTAGCAGCCCAATTGTTTATGATTATTCAGCAACAAATTTACCTAAAGAATTGTTTTCAATTTGTCCCCTTGACTCCACAAAAAAAAAACCCCAAAAAACAAAAAAAACCCAGCAAACAGAATTTAATAGCTATCACTTTCAGTAGCACGTTGCATCCATCAGTCACCTTAGTGCATTGTCCAAATCCGTCCCCCTTTGTATTTTCCCCCTTTCTCTCTTCCACTTGCTCTGAATACCAATGATGCTTTAATTCAAATAAGCTGTTTTACAATTGACATAGTGGTGCTTCTGGATTTGTTTCTGCAAGTCTGAACTTGCAGAATCTATGCATAATTCCAACCTGAGTGCACTGCCACTGGTTATTTGGAGGAGAAGGGTTGTCTGTAAAGTGTCATGAGGAACCTACTGTGTTGCAGACTGTGTGGCACAGAAACAGAAGTTGCTGCCACAGATGCAGCATCTGGCTGAGAGGAAGAGGAATGCCTCTTGCTGCACATATGGCATAGCTCAGAACCTGGACTGGCTGCTGTCATCTACCGAAACAACCCACAAAATGTGGGAAAGGAGCTTTACAGAACTGGGAGTTTTTCCTTACTATTGCCAAGCTAGAATCACCATGACTTATCCTGTGTAGTAGGTTGCATTGCAATGATTACAAAGCTGAGCCCTGCTGGGTGGAGATTCCAGACAGAGTCCTGATGACAGGGTAGCTGTAGCAGTGTGGCGCTGTACCATCTCCAGTAAATACTGCATCTCATCACTGTACTGGTTGTGGATCTGGCTAGGTTGGATTTTATGCGGAGTGCCCCATTAATGTAGTATACACATGCATATAATATGAACCAAAGCATCTATGTAAAGAATTAACTGCAGAGTAAGTAATTCACTGAAAATTCACACCCTAGTTTACTCCACGCTAATTTCTCCAACATAATCACCTCCTGCACCTTCTTACTTTCCAAATAGTTTTTCTGCCTGCCTTTTCAAGTGAGCCTCATTCTTCTCCAAAGCCATGTATATACAGTTCCTGACCGACCCCATGAAGGAAGCAGCTGGCATGAACATTTAACCAAATGTACTCATATAGTTTTTCCTGTGATAGAAGTCTGTCTCAAGGAGAGCTATACTGTAGAAAAAAGGCCTGGAGGAAAAAAAAACCAACAAAACCCAAACCTAAACTGAAAAACACACCTATATTTTTCATTTAAACCATTTTTTTGGCACTTCTGCTGAAGCAGAATGCTCTTAATGGCAAACCCATTTATACAGTGCTGATGCACTATTATAATAATTGTTTGCATTGTCTTTTGGAAAACTGCACTAATATATTGGTTATATGCCTTATTTGTACAATATAGCACGGATGGTGTGAAAGTGTTGTAAAAGGCTTTGCAGTTGTTCTCTCCAGGATTTTAATTTGCAGAGTATTTATTGGTATAAAACTTCTGAATATCCTTAGACATGATCTTTAGTGAGGCTGGTTTAACAATATTCACTGAGGCAAGAGCATTCCAACCCTTCTAAACAGTGGTGGACTTCTAACTACCTGGGAGGTCACTTCTCTTTTCCCTTTCTTTGGAAAATCCTTTGCAGTAGATTTCAGTGAGTTTTCTATCTAATAAAACCAATAATTTTGCTTTCATCCAGTTGTCTTCTGAAATGCTATTCCCTGTACCTTAACTCAGCACCTGGATTTCCTGCTGCTCAGAATCAATCCTTTATACTTTATCAGATATATTTTTTAAAAAAATTAAAAATCTCCTTATTCTCTATTTAATTAGTCTGGCAGTTACAATTGCACAGGTTCTTTGTCAGAAATTTGGAAAGATTTTGGGGTGTGACTTTATAGCTAGCCAGTGAAAACTGCCTAGAATACTCAAGTGTCAGAGATACTGATATTTCATCAGTGAATGTTTATACAGGCAACTAAGGAGAGTGAGGCAATGCCCGTAACAGAACAGCTTGCTTTGCTTTCAGAGTCCTATTTAGAACAGTGAATATTTTAGCCAATATAATTGTGCTTTCAAAGGGAAGATCGCATCTGTATTCCCAGAATGGCTGGGAAAAAAAACCCAACACAACAAACCCCAAACCCAACAGTGCCTGTCTTCTCAGCAGGTCTAGTTCAGTGAAACATGTAAGCTGCAAAATTTTTACGTTCTCTAGTCTTCTAAAATGGCAAATTTGTTAATATTCTTTAGCATCAGCAAAGTGAGCATGCTGTACTGCAGTGTTCTGTTTCTGACATTGGTTAGCACCAGCTTTACAATAAGATAAGAAAGCTTTAAAATTTATCATTTTCATTATTTGCCAAGAGAAGAGCTTTTCTTTCTCCTAACCACTGCCAATTCATGTTTGAATTAACTTAAAGCATGTCTATAATTTGTGGTTTTTATAGTTATTAGTATTTCAATTTTCTATGTTAATGTTTAATTTTGACAACTTTTAGGCCCCTCCAGTATCATGTCTTAGTGAGTTCTGTGGTTTAATTGTATGGTGTTTAAGAAGTAATAATCCTTGTATCAGTTTTGAAATGTATTGGCTTGATTCCATTGTGATCTGCCTGCTTAAGTGGTTTTGTGGCAGTCGTCTTCTATATTAAATACTTATCATATTCATAAACACCTACTGGAGCTGAACACAAGTTACAGTTGATTGAGTTGGAAGAGCATCAGTGTCCTATCGCTGCATTGCACTACTCTTATCTTTATAAAAATATATTATTGATCAACTCAGAAGCATGGATAGGAAATTAATTACTATTAGTAAAATGCTGCACTTGGTATTATCAAATAATTTTGTATTATCTTTTTCATTGCAGAAGATACTGTCTCACAGTTTGTGTAGGAATCATTAGGAATACACCACAGAACATGTATATACTTTTAGTGGCTTGTAGAAGAGGGCTTTTGTTGGGTGGAATGAGTTATTCCTTGCTGTTTGCCTTACTTTTCCGTGGGCAGAAATGTAGTGTGTCATCTTACAATTTAAGGTAATACTCACATATAATAGTTATCAATGATTGCTGTTAGTAAAATTTCTATTAACGACAAAGGATAGCATTAATACTTTGTTAGGTTTCGGTAAGGGACAGATTTTCTGTTATATAGGGATCAAAGATCCACTTGAGCTAGAAAAAGGTACTTAAGAAAAGCTACTTAGTATTTTCAGTCATGAAGAGGAAGCAAAAAATACAGGGAAATCCGGTAAATAGTTATAAATCCAGGTTAACCTTTTGGAAGTCAGTGAAGTCCTCCTGTTTTCCCTTGTTAACTATCTGAAAAGTTCAAAACCTTTCCTTAATGTAAAAAGATGATTACTTGTACATATGAGCATGTTATTACAAACCTGTATTTTTAAATAGGTTCAAGAACATTAAACCATTAGATCATGATAAACAGAATTTCCATTGTTTAACCTATAGTTCCCTTTATTAAATCCAGTCTACTTACAGTGTGTTAAAATTGTTTCACATTTCTGTAGAGTATTTTTACATTGGCATTCTTTAGTCCTTAATCCATTTAAAGCAAGTGCAGCTACTCATTGAAATTATGTAATTTTTTCCTATTTTGGTGAAATCAGTTTGATTTCTAAAGAAATTGCATAAAGGAGGCTTTTTCCCGTTTGTACCCAAATTGTTGCTTGTACCTACTTTGGAAAGAGAGATGTGGGAAGAGAACCAAAACCACTATCAGAACGTGATCTAAATCAGACAAAACATGCGAAGACCCTGAAATGTTAAAAAAAACCCCTAGATCTGACTCTGAAGCTAACTTTTATTAACCGGTAGGTATTTCTGGGTTCATATGGCATGATTTTATGTCATACAGTAAAACTTAAGCAGGTCCAGAGGAGGGCCACAAAAATGATCAGAGGGATGGAACAGCTCTCCTATGAGGGCAGGCTGAGAGAGTCGGGGTTGTTCAGCCTGGAGAAGAGAAGGCTCCCCGGGGGGACCTGATTGCAGCCTTTCAGTACTTAAAGGGGGCTTATAAGAAAGATGGTGACAGACTTTTTAATAGGGCCTGTTGCAATAGGACAAAGGGGAATGGTTTTAAAGAGAGTAGATTTAGAATAGGTATAAGAAAGAAATTTTGTACAACGAGGGTGGTGAAACACTGGCACAGGTTGCCCAGAGAGGTGGTAGATGCCCCATCCCTGGAAACATTCAAGGTCAGGTTGGACAGGGCTCTGAGCAGCCTGATCTAATTGAAGATGTCCCTACTCATGGCAGGGGGGTTGAACTAGATAACCTTTAAAGGTCCCTTCCAATCCAAACTAGTCTATGATTCTATGAAAATGTTAAATGTGTTCTGTGGATTGAACATATTTAATTCTCGGGGGCAATACAAGCCATTTCAGCACCCTAGAATTATTTCCTGTTAGCCAGCTTCACAAGTTTAGTGAGCTTAGGAAATGAATAATCATCAACAGAAGGTAAAAAGGACTTAAGAGGTATATTTGAATAACATGATCCCCTTTGTCTGGATTCTCTCTTGTGCAGTTTTGAGTAAAAATGGAAGGTCTGAAAAGAAAAGATTATGAAAACTTAGTTCTTTTGCAAGTTCTGAGCTAGTATGGCAACAGCCACACATACAGCTGTGGGAACAACAGGAATTGCTATATTATGGTTGGGGAGCAATCTCATGAAGGGTTGCAAGATAAGTGGGGGCAGTGGGGCACGGGGGGGAGATAAACTGTATGTCTGCTTATTGTAAAATACCTGTAATCAGAAGAATCTCCAACTGGGGCATTTTCTTCCTGGATTTCCTTGGTTAAAAGGAAGTGGTTTGGTTTTTTTGGGGTTTTTTTTGTTGGTTTGGTTTAGTTTTGTGGGGTTTTTTTGGGGGGGAGGGGTTGGTGGTGGTTTTTTTTTTTAAGTGAAAAAGTACAAGCATAATTTCATACTAGGTAGTTATTCCAGTTAATATAAATGGTTTACTGAAATAATTTTAATTTTGCAAGGCTGTCAGGCTTTGCATTTACATGCTGTGTGTCTGAAACAGAAATCCCACGTACAGTGAATCCAAGTTAACATATCTGCCCACAGACACCTGTTTGTTTCAGATGTAAATAGCTGGATCCCTAGATTGAGATGATACTGGGTTGAATTACAAAATTTTCTAGAGATTAAGTTTCTAGATAATTTCTGGTTTCAGCATTGTTCAGATACTGTGAGAGCTGAGTCTGCTGGGATTGAAGTATTTAAGAGTGACATAAAAAACACTCTTGAGCTAATCAAAAGCCTTTATTCCTTCTGTAGATTCTTAGTACTGTATTCTTTGCAAGTGGAACTCTGTTTAGGCCCTAAACAAACACAAAACGACATAGCCTTGCAACTACTGACTTAATGTTAGTTTTATCAGGGATGAATTTGTATTGTATACTTTATTGACTCATTTATTGTATGCAGCAGCTCTCAGAGAGTTAGCTGAGAGCAGAGCTATAGGGTGCTTGCTTCAAATATACTAACTCTGATTTTCATCTAGCTCCATTAAAAAATAACAGGTTTATTACTGTTGTTTCCTAAATAACATTGGTGGAAAAGCTTAAGAAAAATGGGAGTCAGTAATTTTAAGTTTAAAGCCTGTTCTGATTAAAGGAGACGGTTTATCCACCTTTGCAGATTAGAAGCTACAGTAGAAAACTTCAATAAAAGCTCAGCTTCTTACTCCTGTAAAGGGCTAAAGTACCTGCAGAAGCCAAGACATACACAAATTATGTCAAAACTATTCGTGCCAATGGGTATTTTCATCCTCAGTTAGCTTGGTAAAAGCTTTCTGGTGTTGCTTACACTTGTTCTTCTCTTCCTTGGTCCTGATTTTCTTAAGTAATAAATACATTGTTAGCCAGCTCCACATTCATCTCGCTTTCAGCGGCAACCATGTAAATATACTCACATTATGTCTCTTAGTCAAACAGATACAGAATCATGATAGCGCTGTGACAAATAGAAAGAGTACAAGGCTGAGGATGTGTCAGCAGGCGAATACTCTGGAAGATGAGTCCAAATGTGCAGAGTTTATGGATTAATTGAAATTAGAACTTGGATGCTCTCAGCCAGGTGTCTTAAATTAAATTATTAAAGCACTTTGTAAGTAAACTAAAAAAAAAAGTTAAACCAAATTAATTGTGAGCAATAAGAATGTCTGATTAGAAATATAGCACAATTTAACTGGTAATTTAAAAAGATAACTAAGATTAGTTTTCCTGTGTATACCTACATAGAAGCCACAGAGAAAAGTCCAAGGACTTAAGCAAAGCAGTTCACCTCTTATATGTAAATAATGACTAAAGCTGTCTGCCTTTAAAGCAGAGTGAAACAATAGCTATCTTCTGTGAGTCCTTATAAAACTCTTTTTCAGTACTCTAAGTGATATTTCCCAGTTTTGCTTTTCATGGCAATCAGAACCCATAAGGGATTGGTTTCAAGTAAAATATGTACAGAAAAAAAATACGCTTATTTTGGTAACACTAACATTTGCAAAAGGGAAAATAAATGGTACGTTGTTCCTGCACAAATATTAGTGGCATAGGTGATGGCATTTGGGTGTACTAGAAATGGAAAAAAGATCATTTGTACTTTATTTAGCATAAACTTAATTTTTGTTGTCTTTTTTGTCTTTTCCTGACTTACATTTTCCTCATAACATAAGATACATCTTCCTTATTTTCCTATTTATGGCTTTCAATTAATAGTAAAAATATAATGCACATTTGTTTCTTCAACAACAGATTTGGGTGGCATCCTTAACCTCTGTGTTTTCCTAGCAAGGACCATGAATACCATTAATTAATTCAATGTAAGCATTATTTTCAAGGAAATAGGTAATGAAGTTTGGTAGGCAACAGGTGTAATCACATCAATTGACTAAGATGAGGAAGAACTAGTACAAAGCTAGATTATTTTATGGATAGGAGATTATCGATCCTCCTACCTGTGATCAACCAACATTATACTCTTCCTGTTTAACACACAACTGTGTCTACAGATAATGCATTGCCAAAAGGGTCACTCACAGAAAAGATACTTTCTTTAAGAAGACTACACTTAAAGGGATTGAAAATTGCTTTGCACTCCCTGAATTGTTAGCAGCAGTACAGCATGAAGAGGCAAGGCAAAGAAAGATGCCAAGAACTGTTATATTCTATTTGAATTGACTGGAGGTAAACTGTGGGTGCAGAGTGCTCCCCTCTAACTGTTTTTTCTTTATTGTGTTAGCAAAAGTTGCCACGCAGTAGAAGCCAAGTTACAGAAGACAGATTTTATCTGGAACAAGCTTCATCTTGCCCAAATTGTATCGAAACTGATACAGAAACATCAGATAAAATACAAGCAAAAAAACCCCAGCCCACCTGTGTGTGTACTTTACCTTCTGGCAGCTATGTTTTGGATACTTCTTCTGCAGGCCTTTCTCTCCCCTTATCAAAGTTGCATAGACTCTCTAAACATTTGAGTGTAATCTTACCTAGTTACCCTTATCTTACCTTGAGCACCTGTGTGAAAGAGGAACAGGAAATTTAACTCTATACTTGCTGGAGATTGTTGTCACTTCTCAATGGAAATAAGAACAAAAAGTCTTTTAAAAGAAATTGTAATTCATGTTCAGATCCAGTGACTGCCCACATCTGCAGAAATTCTGAGTAAGATACAGTATTTGAAGATCTGATATTTGTGTCGCTGATGTATTAAGCTCATTAGTGACTTCCTCCATTCTGATAGTGATCTCTTTCCACAAATCTTTGCAGGACAGGTGGGTTTCACAAGTTGCAAGTCTTTATCAAGATCAAGGATATTTCAACAGAAAACACATCCTAGTTGGTATGGCAAAAGTTGATCAGTCAATTATTGCTCCTTTATTCAGTCAATTATTGCTCCTTTATTCAAACTGCTATTTCATTGATTTACATGTTTTAGGCAGAAAGAATCTAAAAGAAGTCTTCAGGCTGCTTTAAAAAAATGCAGAACATCACCATGGTATTTATGTTTTCAGATGTGAAGTCATATCAAGAATATTAACTGTTTATTATATCTAATGAAATTTAGTATCTTTTTTTTTTCCCAATCCCTGTAAATATTACTAAAAAGCATTCATTATTTTCTTTGGGGTTTAACCAGCTATCAAGAAAAAGAGGGAAAAAAAATGCTTCAATGTTTATACTCTAGGCCAGCAAGGTCTCACAATCAGTGAGAAAAGCTTCAAAAGAAGCTTTTGCAGCTAGAAATTTTACTGAAAAGTAAACAAACAAAAGTGATGTCAGAAATCTCACTCCTCAGTTTTGCTGGAGCTGATCTTGAAAGCGTTGGCACTGATGTTTCAAACCGTTCGTTCTTTTGTCACTTCTGCTGTCCCCTCTCAGAATTGCTGTCACTCAGCTCTTGAAGGGAAATCATTACTAATGCAACTAGGGCTACCTGGAAAAAAAAGACCTGAGAACACTGTTGGCCTCCTTTTAATGTCAATTGATGATCTAGCTTCATATGATGCCATCTTTGTATAGTGTTATAACCTATTACAGGTAACAACTGTAATTAACCCCTTCTAAAAAATTATGATCAGACTACTATAATATTGATTCTTGCTTTCATGGACTGGTTTGTAAGAGGGAGAATTCAAAGGGATTCACTTAAAGGACAACATCTTGCCTCACAGGCAGGATATGCCTGAGGTGTACCTGGCTAAGAGGACAACAAACACAGAAAGTGGGATGGATATTTCCTACTTACAGTGAGAGAGTACAACACTTGCTTTACTTCAGTTTTAAGTGTCGTTACTTAGACAGTGAGTGTAAACTTCCAAATCTGTAGATAAAAGTATACAAAATATGCTTGCACCAAAATGTCTTTTTTTTATGCAACTGCAGGATTTATGCAGGCCTTATAATTACTAATTTTTGAAAGGAATTTTAGAAATGGACGGTGAAACCAAGGTTTGTGGTTTGGATGGTAAAAAAGGAAGAGGGTAAGACTACCTAAAGCAGTGTACACCACACTGACATCTAATTGAACAAAGAGTGGCATCACTACCTTGCTTATGATACTGTGAGTAGAATTTATGGTGCATTTAGCTTGATAACCTTTGCTATTAGGCCAGACTAAAAAGTGTGGGCTACACATATATGTGTGTTACACATATAAAATGTGTAACATATGTTTTATTATCAAATTTAATTGCTAAGACAGTTTCTTGGCTATTTGCTGGTGTGTAATTTAGATTAAAAGATAGAAAAGAGTAGTCACATTTCATATGGGGGGTGTATAAATACTCACCAGAGCATCTCCCTTTCACATTGGCCACACTGGAGTAACCATAAGTAACCAGGATTACTGGATCTTGGTTGGGAACATGAAGTATTTTGGTTTCTTGTGCAGTGTGAAGCACTGGAAAATGTCAAATGCAGAATAACCTGTTACTGTCATAATACACCAAATAAGATACATTGTCTTGTACATTGGCAACTTAGCTTTGTTTGCAAGCAGTGAGTATTGTAAGTAAATATGTTCATAAATACCAGCTCCTTTCAATGCGTCTTACAAATTAGACATGATCTTTACTATGTAATTAGCAGCAGGTCTTTGAATATTGTTTAAGCCAATAGTGATGTGGAAATATGAAAGTGGGTTAGACAGTGTACTACTTTCACAGGGAATTAAGGTTCAAACTTAACATGTTACGTTTCTCATGACTTGTCAAAAGATATCAAAATAAAAAAATGGACTGAAGGGCAGAGCTCAAATTACAGGTGCATGTGACTGAAATTAATAGCTCAAGCTGTTGTTTCTTATGACATAGGAAAAAAGTAAAAGTTGGATTCTGCAAAGATTACCACATCACCCCAAATGAGGAAACTAATGACTTCTGCCTTGGAGGTTTCTATCCAATTTGTTCTTTTTTTCAGAAACTCTCTGAAATCACTGTTTATACCACAGAATGTGTATGAAACTTGTGAGAATCAACAAGAGATCAGAGCCAGCTCTGTGTCCCTACTCCCTCTACAGTTTTTTTCCAATGAGATTATGATTTTTATATTGACCACATGGATTTCCTTAGTGCCAGATTGTTCTGAGGATCTGTGAGAGAGATGGGTAGAGAGGGTTGATTGCACGTTTTGGTACAGTCTCAAAATTGGAGATGTGTGTAGAAAGACCTAGGAACAATGCTTTTCATTCCAGACCATCTATTGTTTATTGACAGATCTCTGTAAATAGCAAGTGTCTTCTAAGGGATATGTGCAAATAAGTACTATCATCTCTTAGCTTTTTTAGCATATAGGTGGTAGGAGCATAGGTGATTCAATTACTGGAAATCTGTAAATTACTATTATACAGAAAGTACTGTAATGAAACAGCCAATCAATTTGCATCTTGGTAAATTAACGCTGGTTGAATTACTTACCATGATTCATATGTCAAAATCTTCACTTGTGTGCCCTTCATTTTTATCTGCTTTTGCTTTTCTAGATATTTGTGTAATTCCTATCACTGTAGTGTCTGAACAACACAGAAAAATCAGTAATGTAAATTCCCATTTTATTAAGACCTTTTATGTAGTAAATATAATTTATGTCCCATTTAAGGGTGTTTCACACTGCTGTAACAAGGGCAAAGGAGCCACAGTACGAGATGGAGTTAATTAGTCTGTGTAGTAGTCTCTGCAACTGGGGAAGGAAGATTAAGAAGTAAAGGCATTGTCTTCATGGAAAAATCAGTGCTGTTTAAGTACGAAGTTATGGGCTATTCTCTACAAATATTCGTTATGGACAGTGAAAAGCTATTTTCATGCCAAAATGCAAAGCTGTGTATGGTATCTAAAACTACCCCTAAATTAAATTAGGGAACATTTGAGAAGCAGGATATATATGACTAAATGGAAGACATGTTGCTTCTGATACTGAAACTTTAATTTATTTTTGTAAAGCACTGCATTGTGGAATGTGATGACACATTTGGATTTTACTAGGACTGTCCTTGTTCAAAGTAGTTTAATCCATATTCACAGTGGGAAAAGTTGCCTTTGCTTTCTGTGTGGTAAGAATATTTATACTGGGAGTTAGTTCAGAGTTGGTACTGTGCTCTGAATTGAGGCTAGTTTTCCTTTATGTTTACTTCCTTGTGTAGACAAACCTCGAGTAAGTGCGTCACACAGGAAGTCTGTGGAGTTATTCTGGATTTATGCTGGTGTAACAGGACACCTGAGAGAAATTTTATGACTGTTTCTGTCCCAAGCAGATGGAATACTGTTAAGTGACAGCTCCAACAGGAGCAGATCTTGGGAAGTACTGTTTTAAAGGCTTTGTTAAAGAAGAATGTTTTAAAGAAAGGTTGAAAATAGCAGAAAGAGGAGTCACGTGTCTTCTTTCAAGATTAAATAATGCATGAATAGTGCATTCCAGGTGCATACTGCTTATAATGCTGCAATATTATCCAGTGGCCTCTGTTTTCCCAGTTTTAATGTAGACTAATCTATTTAAATTTAGATTATAAGGGAAAAAGATCAATGCCAGTTCTGCTCCAAGAAGTAAGTACTTCCAATCTCTGCTGGACTTGTACTATGCTACCTATCCTTGGCTTGTGACCTTCCTGTTCTACCTCTGAAGTACTGAGAGAAAAACATTTGTAATATTGAAAGAACTGAGAGAAGAGACCTTATAAATGTGTTAAAAGGCATCAGTGCAATTTTAAAGCTCTTCATAACAAATAAAACGCAAGTGTGGACGTTTGCCTCTCCACCAGTGTAGTAAATGTCATGAAACTTTCCATTACTATCATACTGTGTTTTCCAAGAAGAGAAATGCCATCATGTTCACCCAGTTCAATTTTTAAAATTCTCTCTCTCTCTCTCCAGCTTCCAAACACTATTGAGGGGGCTGGACAAAGTTAAACACAGCAATTCAAAAGCCAAGATGGAATTAGACTTTCTGCTAAAAGAAGAACAATGAAAAATACTGAGTGAACAGACTGAGGCTTTCTTTAATTTAGATATTGTCGTTTCTTCATATCACATATTTTCTGAATAGATTTCACTGGATAGAATTGATTTCTTTTGGCGTAGCATTTCCCTTTCTTCAGTAGCCTTATGTTCCTTTTTGTATGATACATTGCATACATTAAATAATTCTATTCCATTCTCTAATCAGTATTTGTTAGCTTCCAGGAATTAGATCTTATTGCTAGGCAACTAAACAAGAAATCTCTATCTTTGTATTAAGCAGTTTGCTGTATCCATGCCTGACCCTATGCTTATCTATACATACATCTATAAAATCACGTAAGTGCAGCTGTAAACGTGAAATGTAAACATGCTGCATATATTAAGCATATTGAATTTATCTTGAAACTGAGTTGTTAGTAGTCAAAACAGCGTGGAAAAAGACACAGATTTTTCCCTCCCCCTTTTTAGGTGTATTTCCCTCACATGCAACTAGCTTTAAGGGCAGCCTTGGTGCTGAAAATTACTTTTGTCTTTTGGGCTATTAAAAGAAGAGCTATTTATATATTAACGACTACAATCTATATCTTTTTACATCAGGATACCTCCGTATTTTTAGTAATGTCTCTGCAGGATTTTGATTACTGTAATTCTCTGTTTGCAAGTTTTCCAAAGGAATTATGAGACAGATGAGTTAGTTTGAAAAACCAACAGCAGGGCTTCAGCAGATTATACAGACAGCAGTCTTTCTGCAGTTTTAACAAAGCTTATACATTCAATATTTTAATGAGTTCATACGTGCCATCTTGGTGCTTGATTGCATTTCCAGTGCCATTCAGCTTATTTTGTTGATCTTCTAATCACAAGATGTCCTCAATAAGATCATGGTGTTACTACTAAGGATTTATTCTTCTTTTCTTCAGTGTAATTTTTGTAGCTAGAGTATGACTGTTCTGCCATGGAGAAAAAGGATTCTGATGTCACACATTGGCATGACCTTTTTTTTTTAAAGTATTTTATATTGATTTTTAACCAGTTCATGTCACGCTTTTAACATATATATTCGTATGTGTGATGTGTGAGTCTCAGTTTTAGAATTGTAGAATTAAGGTCAGAAAGGACGTGTGGAGGTCATCTAGTTCACAGTCCTGCTCAAGGCATGGTTAATCTCAGAGGTTCAGGGCCTTGTCCTGTTTGGTTTTGAAAATCTCCACAGATGGAGTTTGCGCAGCCTCTCCAGGGCCTTGCTGCAGTGCTTAGCCACTCTCATGGTGAAGATTTTTTTGCCTTGTGCGCAGTCAGAATTGCCTTTTGTTCTTTCCCTGGGCACCTCTGGAAAGAGTCTGCTTTTGTCTTCTCTGTAACTGCTCTCTAGGTGGTAGAAAACTGCATTCGGCTTCCTCGCAGCCTTTTTTTTTTACTTGCTAAACAAACCCAGTTCTTTTAGTCTCAGCTCATGTAATGTGTAGCAGTCCCCTAGCCATTGGGGGAGGCTGCCTCTGGAGTCTCCAGTTTGTCTTTCTCGCTCCTATACTAAGTGCCAAAACTGGACACAGTATTCCAGTAAAGGGTATTCTGGATGTAGCCTCACAAGCGCTGAGCAAAGGGGAATAATAGCTTCCCTCAAAATGCTAGCTGTGCATCTGCTAATGCAATCGGGTATGTGGTTTGCCTTCATCACTGCAGAAGTGCATTGCTGACTCACATTCAACTTGCTGCCCTGTTCTGTATTGGTGTTTAGAAGCTCCCATCTCTGTCAGGGCCTCAGTGTACTTGGATCTGCACAAACACCATAATGAAACCAAGGTGACGGAGAGGTGAATCTTACGGGCATTGCTTGGGCATGCTACTGCCACCACCCCTTAGACGATCACTTAATTTAGCTGGCTGAATTACTTAGCCAGTTTTCTAAGTAAAAGTTTGGAGATAACAGGCCCCTTCCAATACCCAATTCTGTGCTTTGAATTACACTTTAAACCAGCTTCTGATCCTCAGTATCTACAGAAGGAGCTTATGGATACTCTTTTTTTATTCTGATTGGCTCATATGGGTACACCTGAAGTTGGTTGTATAAATAAAGGAACTGAACTGATCCATTTTCTCTTCTAATTTTGGTTCAGCTGTGATTAAAGTTGTTCCGCTGTCCTTCCTGTTCAGATCAGAAATAGATTGGTAACTGACTCATGTTAAAAAATATAGCATTTAAAAATAGAAACGTTCGCATGCTGTGGGTGATCCCATGGAATGGGGCTTCAGGTGGAGGTAGGATTTAAAGCCTTTCTTCTGCTTTGCTATCATAGCATTGCTATTATTTGTGTTCCCCACACAGCACCACTGCTTTTCTCACCTCTTCAATCTCACTTGCTGAATTTAGGAACAGAAGCAATCTGGGAAGTACTGTTGAGGAGATGGAGAAAAGCTGTAGGACTGCACTATACTTAGTATTTTAGTGGTGGTGTCAGCTGTGCCAAGGATGTAGGAGATTGGAAGGGAGATGCTGAAGCCCTCTCAGTCTTGCCCTCGTGGAAGTGTGCATAGACGCAGGTGTTTGTACTGTGTCTGACGTTGTTACTTTTCTTGAGTGAAGGGAAACACAGGCTGATGGGGCTGAGTGGGCACTCACAGTGTACTGGTGGCAGTGATAGCACACTATTGCTCAGGCTAGCCCGCATGACAGTTTGTGGTCATCATATATCAGTTGTCTGAGTGCACAAAGAAGGCAGACTGTGTAGCAGAGGACAAAGAACATGTGGAAATAGCTAAGTTTCTCCCTCCATTTCTGCCAATCTAAAGTGAAGAGAGCACTTCTGAAGAGGAAATAGTATCTCACTCTTGCATACCTATGCAGCAATTAGCCCCTCCTTGAACTGCAAAAATCGGTGACAGATAATGCAGGTTGTGGTGATGTACATCTCTGATGTAAACCAAACTAGCAACACAGGTATATTCCATATAAGCCACCAAATAGCTTTCAAGTTAAAGAGAGGCTTGCATCGACCCATTAGGAATCCACTAAGCTGTCCAATATCCACAAAATGATGTTGATATATTTAATATTGTTTGTTCAATTATAAATTTCAGTTTAAATCCCAAGTTTCTATATCCGACCAAGCTGTATCTACTAAAAATATTATTCTTAATATAATATTCTGTTATACTTATACACTGGCTATTTCCTCTTACTGATTCTAGCCAGTCTTTTTTTTTTCTTGTTACAGATGAAAGCATGAAAACAATAAGATGTTAAATAATTACAAGTAACACCTGCTATGTTAATAATATTTTTATATTTTATGCTGTAAAAAAATCCTATATTTTTGTGAGTTTAGCTTGATTTCACTACAAAATCCCTGTTGGTTTTGCTTTCTTATAGGACGATTTTCTTAACCTACCATCACCAAATTTCTGGATTATAAAAACTTATATCTGCGTTTTCTATGGACTAAGATTCTGTGAAGATGTAATTGAACAGGCTTCCTAGAGAGGTGGTCGATGCCCCAAAGCTGTTAGTGTTTAAGAGGCATTTGGACAATGCCCTTAATACCATGCTTTAACTTTTGGTCAGCCCTGAATTGG
The DNA here is from genome assembly GCF_000690835.1 of Fulmarus glacialis. Classification (NCBI taxonomy): domain Eukaryota; kingdom Metazoa; phylum Chordata; class Aves; order Procellariiformes; family Procellariidae; genus Fulmarus; species Fulmarus glacialis. Next base: position 59,882 of record NW_009233764.1, on the reverse strand, counting down.
TCAGGCAGTTGGGCTAGATGATTGTTGTAGGTCCCTTCCAACGGAAATTTCTATTCTATTCTATTCTATTCTATTCTATTCTATTCTATTCTATTCTATTCTATTCGTACATTTATTTTTCATTTTGTTTGACAGAAAAATTGGGATTATTTTAAAAAAACAGGTCAGTTTTCTAATAGAGCTAGTTCTTCTAATAGAGCTAGTTCTTCTAATAGCACTCTCCTCAGCCTTTCCAGGATGGTTCTTCAAAAATAGCAAAACTCATCTCAGTCGTGAGTTCATATCCAGACTATTCTATTTATCTATCAGATTTCTAAGTTCTCTCTCACTGATTTAGCTGTGATGTCCAAACTTGCATTTTTTTACAGTGCTTGAATGGAGACAAGAAGCTGTTTGCCACAAAATATTCTGAAATAAGTACAGAGGTTTTTAAACTTCAGGTAAAATGTGTTGGAGTCACAGGATAAGCATGATAGCAGATTCTAAACATGATAAAAGGACCTATGTAAGCCACACATTCAGTGTATTCCTCTTTGTACATGCAGATAACATGCACATACATGCATGTAACATGCCAGGCTGTGATTGCTAGAATGTGGAGTTCCCATCTTGAACTTCCTGACATACGTGAATCTAACTTGCATCCATTCCTCCTATGCAAACAAAAAGATCTATTTATAAAATAATTTCATCAAAGGAAATTTTATTAAGAGGAAAGCTGAGGTGGAAGAAGGAAATACATCCTGCTGCACAAAATTTGGCTCCAGCTTCCCCACCTCCTTGAGCTAATATTGTCCGTGTCTACATTAGCAAGTAGTGTTGTGCAGTAAGAGTCAATCTATAGTTGGTGCCGAAAACCTGATTTCCACATTATATGTGAGTGGGGGGAAAGGAGGGAATCTGCTTTGAACTAGCTCCAGTTTGCTCCTGTGAACTGAAAGTTCATTAATAGTTGGAACACATTAGATGCTCTGTAGAGTGCATCTTTCAGCTTTCTTTCATTTGGGGGATATCTATCTGTGCTCTCTGATCTGTGCTGTGTGAGACAAAGTAAGGTAAGGGGGAATAAACAGGAGATTCACTTCAAAAGCATACTCCTAATCTGAACTTAAAGACTCATGTAGATGCATCCATTGATTGGATGGTTTGAAAAGCTAACATATTCAGCCAGACTGTAGGGAATTAGTACCTTCTCCCCTTTGAAAATAAATTATCTCTATATTCACTGATGCTTAAAAAAATTATGCCAGTGTATATTCTCTGTGCTAGGATGAGAGAGAGGGAAACATCATAGAATATAAGGGTGTTCACAATGGAAGCTACTTGTTAGGTTAATAACAAAGGACTGACCTGGTAAGTGATGACATTCTGTTTCAAAACTGAAATGGAGGGTACATGTACAGAAATATATCTTCTACATATGTGATTTCACTATTTGAAATTCTTCAATATTTACCTTTTTATAAAGCTACAAGTAAGAGAACTTTCCCTGATTTCAATTTTTTTATTCTCCATAATCTGAAAACTGATAAATTTAAGACTGCATGAAATCCAGTACACTTAATTCTATAGCATTAGTTGCAGACAATACAGTGAAACTATTGCTACCTTTATTCTTCTGAGTCATTACTGTAAAATACTACAGCAGCGAATACAGAGAAATATGATAGTTCTGTAATAATGATGGAACTGAAGGAGGTTATGTAATTCAAACACTTGTGAAATTAGTGGAATTATGGATTTCTTGCCAAGGCTTGTCTTCAGAGACTGCGGTTGTTTACAGGAGCTCTAGCACAGAAGCCCATGAGGAAAGATGATATGAGGAGGCTGATTCTGCAGTCTTATTCAGATGAAGCAGGACTCGCTCTGAGCAATGAATGCATTCATTTTCATGAGATAACCTAATAATGGAATACTAACACATGATGGAATCAAACCCTACATCTTAGTGTTCAAACTCTGTTTAAATAACTGAATGCACAATGCTTTATTGCACTTATGTTTGGTATGGTTCTCGATGGAAACTGGTAACATAGTATATACCACATAGGTGAAAACAAAAAGACAGAGCCCATTTCATTTTTTACACAGACTTTGCTAAAAATGGGTAATTGATCAAGTGAGCAGAGGTAATGAGCCGTATAGAAATTTATTACCAAAGCTTTTACAAGCCTTAGCATGATAGCTGCAGCATTTATGTGGCTTTAAACATGGGTATTATTGGCTTTATGTAAAGGAAATCATAACTAAATCCATAACTAAAAATTTGTATTTTTAAAAGTATGTGTAAAACGAGCATTCTTTAAACTCAAACTTTCTCTTCCCTTTTCTGAACCACTGTATATTGGTGTTCCACATGTGGTACTTCCTTCAGCACTACATCAGCATGCCTGCTGGTCAGTGGGAGTTTTGCCAGAGTACAGCCTAAAACAGGTTTTGGCACCCATGATTGCAGATTATGAAAGGGTGGCGGCAAAGCTAGCATGGGGTTAGGAGCCATAGCATATTGAGGGAGTCGGCTAAGAGAACCAATATCTTCTTCAGAATGCAGCAGAAATCCCGGAGTTGGGAAGTCCCTTCATCATACTGCTGATTTTAAGATCATCTGGTGAGCAGCGTTTCATTTTTTTGAGTTGGAGGGGTTTTTGAATTCTGATAGGTTTCTGTCAGCGTCCTCAACCTGTCATTTGGGAAAGAAGAGTATAGTCTAACGTAACACATTTGAAAAGTCTCTGACCCCTGAGCATTTGAGCTTTGATATCTTACTGTGAACATCTACTTTTTAATCATATTTAGGGCCCGAGTAATTCTAACCATTGCTAGATTATTAAGTGCTACTTGGTCCCTCAGGGCTGTTTTTTGAAAAAAGACTATGGCATATGTAAGAATTAATTAATTCCCTGCAGGTCTTTATATTCTCTTCAATTCCCAGTCTGATTTTCTGGATCTTTCTGCATGTTCATATGTATTCAGCAGCTAAGCAACTATGGTTAAAAAAACAAAAGTCACTGTGAAATACCAAAATGGCATTTCCCTCCTCCAGCCTTTCAAAGGATAACTGCAACAGAGAGGGTCAGGAATTTACTGCCAGCTGATATGAGACCTAGGAGAACAGATAACTACACAACATTTTTTGCCATGTAATCTTTGTTCATTATTATTGATTGAAATGAAGCTTAGAAGTATGTTTCTTCTGAAGCCTTTTGAGAAATGGTGGCTCTCAATACACGTTTAAGGCTGAAACATCTATCAGCAGCACTGTAAAAATGGTGAATTAGTTCTGCTGAAGTATGTGTGACACTGTGAGAGCTCCTCAGTGTGCCTGATGGTGAAATCAGAGGTTACTTTAAAATTTTGGATACAGATAGAGGAGGAGAAGAACAATTTCTGTGCGATGTGACATCACAATGAGTAATGAGTAAGTGTAATATGCAGGTTAAAAGCACCTTTTTTGAGAAAGCAGCAAAGAAGAAAGTATAACATAATGTACTAAGGTCTGACCCCACAAATACTCACCTTTAAAAAAATTATTCACTGAGCAGCCCTGTAGAATTCGGAGAGACTTTCCTGGGGAAAAATTACTTGTGCTTGAGTATAACTTCACTATTTCCATAGGGTTGTGATCTAATTATTTAGTTCTGTGAATCTTATTTAACTTCAAAAACAATTGGAATATAATTCCAATTGTAATTGGATAATTACAAGTAAAAGCAGAAATTATCACAAAAGGTATATTTATATGTTAAGAAAAAGAAAACATATTAAGTCTGCAAACTAAAGCATTTAAAAAATAGGAAATGCCTCAGATTTTAAATTACCTGGGCTGAATTGTTTGATCTGAAAAGTAGACAATATCTATAAGTGAGATACAGAAAAAAACATTTCAACCCAGAAGATTTCTGTTTATTGAAATTTGTGTGAGTGTAATTGAATAGATGAGTCTCAGACACACTCAGGTGCATTTAGATACATATGATACAATACGTTTAGTTCATGTGCAGATGTATATGCTACTTGAAAGCCCATCAATGGCTATATCCTGGACAAGTGAAGTCTTATGACAGATGTGATAGGTGTATACAAGTAAAGGCAAAGTAAAGTTGCTGCAAACCAGAACACATTTCCTAATTGTTCTACTGTGTATATTTGAACAAGTAAAAACGACGATTTGGAAGTAATTACTAATTTGGGGGGTGGGGTGGGGTGTCGCGCCTAAGACAAATGTCATTGCAGTTTTCAGAAGTACTGAACAGTCAAGATCACTGAAAGTTGAGGATTTTGAGTACTTAAGGAAACTGACTCGATATTTTTGGAAATAAACTTTTTCGTATGAGCCTAGTACACTTTAAAATCCTAATTTCACTCACCTCTGCAATTTTTTGCCCTAACCTTAAGAGAATGACCATAGCGTATAATCTGAAAAGAATATATTCTGATGATTGAAGAACTGATGTAGAAAATACTTTTTTTTTCTCAGTAGTAAAAGACAATGTATTTTGTGACTTTTTTTTTTTTTTTTGAGGTGATATTTGACATCTGTCAAGTTGAGGGTCCTGCACATGAGTGGACGGTATTTTACCAAAAATTAGGTGTTACAGAAATAATTGATTTTCAAGTGCATGATCATGTTTATGAAGTCTTGAGAAGACCATTTTCATTAATTTCTATTCCAGAAGGCAGCAGTACATATTTAAATTTAAAAAAAAAAAAGTATGAAGAATAAAGACAGGTATGTTCTGGTAAAATATTCAGATTATACTTACTGATTCGGTTAATATAGTATGTACAGATAATCTGTAAACTCCTTTGAAGTAGAACAAAAGCTTTAAAAATACTCTTGCGATCTGATTTATGATATTCATTAATGTTATCACTGAGGAAATAGAAAGCAATTTTTCCTGAACTTTACCTCCATGAATAATCGTTGACAAAAGGCTCTTCAGGATGAAATGTCACATCTTTTTTTTCCTGTGGCTTGTGATAAGTCGTACAATCAAAATGTTTGGGGGGCTAATTTTTAGTTTATTATGTCTACATGCCCAGAAGGTTTTCCAGTTCTCTGTAACTCTGAGGTCACAATATGTGATGGAAGTAAAGGAAATCGAGGTAATATTTGTGCCTGCTAATACAAACACAGCTGTACCACCTCTTACTAGTTAGATAAAAATTCTATCTGCAAAGTTCAGATCTGGAACTAAATATCAAAGATGACCAATGTTAAATTAGGTCCAGTGTTTAGTTTGTTTCCTACTATAGTTTTCTGCGCTTACATTGGTAATCCCCACTAGCATAAAAACAATTTAAGCAGATAATTCTTTTGCCTCTACAGCTTAATAAAATGAACTCAAAAGCAATTTTCTCAAGTACAGCTATGTCTTTATGAAGTGCATTGCTGCATGAAAGTACTGAGTGGGGTTGTGATTTTTTTTGCCAACGTGGCTAGGACAGCAAAAACTTCTAATTGTAGATCAGGCCTTATTCAGGATTTTTGCAAAGATTGGATTAATTTATTACAGTATGTAAAGCAACTGTAATTTTGACTCATCCTGTGTAAATAGCTCTTCTAAGGTATTAGATTTTTCTCAATTACTCAGATTACCCATATGTTTCTTAAGTTATAAACACATTTTTTTATATAAAGAAGGAGGACTGCTTCTGACATTTTCTCAGTTGTGTGCAATGACACTTTTGAAATCTGAACAGTCTACTGCCAACTATGGATGCTGTCTCAGCCATGAGATTTTCAAAAGGCATGCTTACTTTAGAGACTAGTTTATCATGTTTCCATCTGTTGGATAAATATTTTTTGACTAAGTGTAAAATCCCAAATACATGTCATCTCAGATGCTCAAGAAATTTTTCATCTGACTGCTGAAAGGCAACAAGATGAAATGGAAAATACTTTCAAAACACTTGCCAAGCAAGACTGCACAAACCTGTCTCACACAACTAGAAACTCCTTCAGATTACATTTGGAACTGTATCGGAGGGTAGTCACCTGAGATTTTGGACTTCAACAATCCGGAGATTAAAAACAGCGATCCGTGCGACAGTGCAAACAAGTCTTACTGATAGATAACGTATGATTACCCAGCAGGTGGGAGATGTAAATCAGTAGCCTGGAGAGAATCAGGAGATATGAGAATGGCAGAGGGTTGTACGCTCAAGTGCGTGCCCTCTGCAGCTGAGTTCCAGGAAATCTGACCTTGGGTTATTTTGGATGCTGGCTGATAGAAGCCTTTTCCTTGCTGTCTGAGCACTGTGGCTAAAGAAATTTGCATACCTACTTTCTGCATTTTATCCTACTGGCTTTACCAGACAGGATTGATGAGAGCAGGTGAGACTGAAATCCCATTGTCTAAGCTCCCTTGCTGGCATGGAGAGATTTCTCTGTCCCTCACAAGGAGTATTTGGTAGGTAGACCTTGGGAAGTGTTCCTTCAGGGTTCTAAAAACAGTATGTTCATTTGTAAATACACCTCTTTTTCCCTTCCGCCATTCATTGAGATAAAATAACGCTCTGGTGGTACATTCTCTGTAATCCTTCTGTGGCTTCATTTGAGTAGATCTGGAGGGATCTGTTGCTCACGTAGAAGCCTCTTCTGCAACACCAATGTGCTTTCATTGATACTGATTTTTTTCTTTTTTTATACTTTTGCATATTGATGTATTTTGCCTAGGAAAAAGCAAAAGCAGATAAAGTAGAAGAGATTAAGTGAGTATGACAGAACAACAGCTTTGTACTGTTGACTACTCAACAGCAGGTTTGATGAGAGCAGGCAAGGACAAATTTTTTTTTTTTTTTTGGAAAGTAGTGTTAATGTCTCTATGATAGCTTTTCTAATTAAAAAAAATACTTCAAGAATGATTCTATGATTTTGTGAAAGGAAGTAGCATGACCCAAGCCTATGTCTTCTGGCCAGAAACAGGAAAGAGAAAAATCTCCTTAGAATTTCTGTTTTCCAGCTTTTTTTCTGATTCAGAACTTTCATTGTCTTCAGTGATTACCTGAAATGAAATTCTAGACAGGCAGAGGTTTGTCCATGCTTAGCCATGCTATTAAATTGTTCTCTGTTCTTCCGGTTCTATCTGATTTCCTGGACTGATACCATAACAATCTGAATTGATTCCCTAATTTATGACTAGAATTATAAATGAATAAAGTGGATTGCTTTATTTTTAAATTTTAAAATTAACGTTTAAGTAGATTCCATCTTCATCTGATATTCTAAGGATTTATTATCGGCTTCTGACAAGAGAAATAATACGGATTTTATAGAGAAATGCAACATAAAACACATAGTTCCAGAAATACCTGTCTAGCACTATATTTTTGGATTAATGTGCTAGTAATCATGGAGTTGTTCAGGGGAGATTTTACTGACGAGGTAGGATGGGGCTCTTTCATATATTCCTTGGAGCTGCTTATTGATGCTTTCAGGTCACAGATGCATAAATTACTGCTTTTATTAGGGCTCTGGCAAAGACAGTTTGATCTAAGTGCATAGAAGGGTGAAATTTAATCCTCTAAATGGGACTGTGTACTTCTAAAATTTTAAAATGGCTGCTTAGGGCTTAGTAACTGAGGAAACCTACTCTTGAGTCCAATCGTTCATCCACACCTTTGTAACAGAATTGCAGATCATCTTAATAATCCTTTCTTTTATCCTAATATCAAATATTGGACATTGCTTCTACATTCACAGAGTCTGTCAACAGTATTTAATATTTTTGGCTGCAAGGGGTAGCAGCTGTAGATGGAGGTTTTTTTGAGTGTGGAAAGTTACAGGGTCTGTTCATATGTTATTCTGCCACATGATGTCCTCCTAACCTAGGTTAGAATCATCGAATGCATGCACTCCAGTTTCAACTGTGAAATTCTGTAACATTCAGACATGTATTTATATAAAAGGTATCAATCTTGTTACAGACTATGACTCTAATCAAAGGATCTATGTAATTTTTTTCAGTTGCTGTATATGAATTGTGAACATTTCTTCTGAGTCTAAGCATTATAAATACAGCCTTATAAATACCTGCATTAAAATCCAAAGCTTAAGAAACTTCAGTGTTTTCATTTTGTTCTACTGTAATGAACATAGTCCAGTTTAGTGTTATTGGTACTGCTCACTACTTTGTACAAATATTTCGTGCTAGTTGTGTATTTTTTGCACCAAGGCACGATTTGATTGTTGCGTACATTATGTGAGCGCTGTAATTAATCTTGTTATGAATAAATGACTTTGAACAAAATTTCTAGTACTTGTATTTGAGGTATGGCACAAATACAGACTTTACGTTTAGATACAGCATACTACTTGTCCTTTAATATGTGCCATGTTATTTCTTGCTTTAAGTAATTTTTTTGTCAAAACCGAGTATACTTTATAATGCTAATGTAGCATATTTTTGTGTATTTAGGACTTAATGAATGCTGGTTTTCTGCCGGTTCATGAAAGTAGAGGGATAATCTCACATCCTCCTATTCCAAATAAAGGAAAATATTTAAGCTAAAGAAGAATCTCAGCAGCCTTAAAAATTTCGGTGATAGTGCTGCATCCACTGGAGGTCAGTAATGCGCTTGATGCAGTGTGCTATTAAGCATTGACTCCTCCCAGCCGTGTCACAGTGTTTAAATCTAATACTTCAGAATATTAACCGAAAAAAGGATTTAAAAAAAAAGGCCTGCTTTGTTTGCAGCAGAGTGGACAGATGTGTTTTCTCTCCATACTTTATCCATGTGTATATTAATATATGTGCATAGGTATGTATTTCTCACCGTATGGAAAGCAACAGAGGTACAAGTAAAACTTCACCTCTTCCTGCTCATCTGATCTTTTGCTATGGTAGGGATTTACACTGGGCATAAACTATTTATAATGATGTTACACAAGTTTTACAAGGTGGCGGGATAGCAGCAAAAGGAAAATTTTCCAATACAGATATCTAAATTTTTGAAAGTTTACTTGCAAATCTGACTCTTACTGTCCACTAAATAAGACACTGAGACTTATGTCACACTGCAGGGCTTTCTTCTGATATGGAACTTAAGGTTGACCTAAACTTCAGTTTACGATTTTTTAATGAACCCATTCTTCAGTTAAAAAAGGAGGAAAATGGTTACATAGAATATTATTAGGGAAATGAAAGGAACTGTTTTCCATGGAATAGTCAGTAATTGATCCACCCCTCTCCCCTGAATGCACCCAGTACTATTTAAAGTAATTATACTAATCATCACAGTATTTAGGCACAGATTACATTCATGAAGAAAAATGAAAATGCTGTTCTAGCACTCCAGTGAAATCTGTTTTGACAAGTTAATCCAGTATTTATTTAATTAAACAATGGTAATAAAATATTTAATTGCACTTCAAGATTTCTATTTCTGTCATCCAACCAGGCAAAAAATTCAGAACTCAGTGTATGTCAAGCAATGAAAATGCCTCAAGCACATCCAATATCACCGTGTTTTATAGACTAATGAAAGAAACTGAGCTGCAATGTGCACAGGTATAAATAGTTAATTATTTAATTCCCTTTGTGCTATTTGAGGCTGAAGCAAAAGGGAAATATCCCTCTCCTCCCCCAACCCAACCCTGTTTGTTTCTCAGGAATGTTAATCATCTTCCTAGTGCCAGCAGGCTACAATCACCAACTACTAATTAGTTTTAGATAATGATATTGGTAATGAGCCTCTCGTTCCTCAGAGGCAGTAGACTGAGCTTGAATGAGATTTATTCAGTTATTTATCAAGAATGTTATTGTGACAAGCCACGTGAACAGTTTGAGCATGTTTAATGTCAAATATTTTACTTTAATTTAATAGTATCAACACACCATTTTTTAACAGATTTTGCTGAAATAACAGCTGGTTTTAAATTAACTTTCCATTAAACACTGATAGTATTTGTCTCCCTGTTAGTCCAATTGTTTGATTACTCTCTTGGACATCTTTACTACTTAGGCAGTTATCTAATCATCTGAGGTAAGAACACTTAATTGGGGAAGATTTTTAAAGGAACTTCCTGTCACATTGCTATTCTAGGAGGTCTGTGTCTGGTCTAATGTCAAACAATGATCTTACACGGCTATTTTTACAGGACATAAAATTCTCTGGTTTGAAATCAGGTAGGTATTCTACAAGTGAGGTTATAATGCGTTAGAGCTGCTAACTGTGAGGGGCAGAGAAAATAGTTCAGTCTCCACTCCATGTAGAGCTGTTGCTACAATTGTCAGATGTGGGGTTATTTTGTATGTTCCAAAAAGTTATCCTCAAAATACTTTTTATCATTATGGCAGAGAAAGAATACCATTATCTAGCAGATAATAACAAATATTATGGAATGATTTCAAGCCTGGTATGGCAGTAGGGAAGCAGAAGTGAGATATTTTAGCACTTGAGGATGTCAGTTTGGTGCCACCTTTCTTGCTGGGAAGTTTACATTGGAAAGGATTGTGTTTAATGGGTAGGTATGTGTAAAAATGCCCTGCCTGTTTCCTTGTAGCATTGCATGTTGACAGTGAAACTACAGAAGGCAGAAATGTAACTTACATGTTTCCTGACTGACCTGTCTCTGCTCCTACTAAATATTAGAGGACTTATTTAACCTTTATTCCCTTAAAACACCCAACCCCTGTCAGAAGATTAACAGTGGAAGACTGTAGCATATTGAACCATTCTGGATTTTGCGCTTTTTTTGTCTTTCCGTGGCTGTCTTCTGTTTATCCATGTTCAGTGTCTTAGCGTAAAAGCCTGAATTTATTCCTGCTCCCAAAAGATTATGCATTTAAAGGCATCGTTTTTGTCAAATTCGTGTCTAAATTGCAGTTCTAAAAATGCTTGCAAGTGCTTTCCAATGGCGCGTGGAGTCCATTTTTGTTTTGCTTTTGTAATTGAAAGTTCCCTAGTATGAGTAAAACTTTCTCAATTTTGACCAGTTGAGCATTAGAAACTAATGGAATTGTTATTCTTTTTTGTAAGTATGTGGTGAGCAGGCTTCAAGGCATATGTAATTGTATTTATGCCATCAAGAAAATGTGTGATATTTTTGTATTCCACTCGATAGACCACCTGTCTGAGGAGTATCTTGAGTTTTTGTTCTGGCTTCCAGTAAAGTTTCTATCACTAATAACAAATGTAAGAATCATTAATGAGATGCTGAGTTGCACTCTCTTATGTGGTCCTTCTACCTGGCCCAAGAAGTCTTGAATTATTTTCCTTACAGCAGTGCAGCTTCAGCTGAATGTTGTAGAATAGTTTCCAGCTTGCTTGTTAATATGTTCTCTGGGAAAATGGAAGACGTGAATTTGAGCTCCCTCATTCTGAGGAGAAAATCAAAGCTGAGCTTTTTGTTTCATAGATGACTGCTAGGCTCTTCCATGAACAATAGAAACTTCTTTTCCTCAAGTCATGTTTTACAGGAATAGAACAGGTGCCAATCAACTCTTTAAGGAATCTGTACTTTTCTTAGGGGAGGGAGGTCTAGGCTATGGATCTCTAGTGAATGAAAATGCTTTCCATCAAACCTGAAAAAGGCATTTAGAGGCATACTGTTGTCTATTTAAAAAAAAAAAAAGTTTTGTCTATACTAGCTTTTGGCAATGCTACTCTTCTCATGCTGACTTAAGTTTGTTCTATCCCTTCTTGAGCCCTGTGTAGGGCATGTGGTAACTTCTCTTAAGGTCATGGACTCTGATTTGAGACCAAGCACCAAAATATACCTATTACAGCATCTGTATATAAGCTTTTTATTGTATTTATCACTTTATTCTACTTATGCTTTAATTATTCTTACTTAGTGTGAAATCTTCTGCAGCTACTGTTGAATTGCTTTTATTTTTGCGAAGTCATGATTTTCAGATGCCCTTCCTCACAGACTGATCTCTTGAAATTGTGAGAAGATAGTAATGAGTGGTTTTAAAAAAAAAAAAAAAAAAAAAAAAAAAAGGCAAGGCAAAGCAAAAAGCCCCCCAAACCCCGTAGAGTCCTCTGATCCACTTACCAAAGATATGCTTAATTTAAATTGAAATTAAAAAAAAATAGCAGAAATAATCTTGAATTTCTAACCCTCTGATGACAAGGAGATTTAAATGAAGATTTCATAAATTAAGCATGAAATTGGAAGTGGTATTAATAGCACTCTGTACTGCTATTCACTGTGTGGGAATTCGTTGTGGTAAGTAGCAGTGTTACAACTCTGCAAACGTTGGTACAGAAGAATTACAGCTTTTTCTGAATGTATGAAGTATCCAGCTTTTTGATTTCAGGTAATACTATATCCTCTGTTTGGAAGAATTGCAAATGGAAAAAGCTTGCATTTTTTTCTGTCCATTTACTGAAAAGGAAACTAGAAGACCTAGTCGGCTATTTGTATTGTTATTAACATCAGTACACATGCTCGTACTCTCTGGCATGATGGCAAATACATGTTTGTCTAAAGAACAGCTCTATTTCCAAATAAAAAAATATATTCTGAATGTTGCAGCCTCATAATCAGCCCTGCTGAAGGCTAAGGATATCAGGATATATCGGTTATAATGAAAATCAGGTTCTATGTGAGAGCCTAGGTTCTCATCGGATTTAGGCTAGCTGTGTCCTTCTCTGCTCACCAGTTGTACTCCAAATGAAGTTTGTTTTAAAATATGCTTTCCTTTTATTAGGATTGCAGAAAGCAATTTTTTTTTTTTGTTTAATGTAATGGGGGACAAATCTATTCAAAGAATTATATTTTATAAAACCAAAATTGTCTACAGTAGGTAAAATTGTATTTGAGGTTAACAGTGTTAGAGTATGATAATTTCTGAGTGACTATGCACAGCTGTGAACTTCGACAATTAGGAAGAAACCTTGAATCAGGAGCAGGTTACTTCATATCTTTGTATTTTGCATGTTCTCAAAGCTTGTTTATCAAACATGGGATACATTCCAACTGTGATATACTGGAATCTGACTAGCAAGATCCCAAGCATGGCCAACAATGTAACTTCTTTGTGTTTTGACTCCAGAATTTTATTTGTCCTATCCAGTTAGTTTGTGATATTCAATTTACCATTAATTGAACTATTTAAATACAGTAGTACTGATATGTAGTGAAAGAAACTTAGCTCTATTTAGACTGCAGATGTCATAGTTTTGTTTTGCTTCACACAAATTCACATTTATCCCATTTTCATCCAGGACAGTAAATATTCTTCTGTGAAAATTCCATTTTGGAATTGCATTATTAAATGCTTAGTAAGAGTTTACTGTATGACATAAGCAAACGGTGTTTTGTAAGCATAAGAATCATGCTGCATTTATTTTTCTAATAACTCATGAATATTGGTGTGTCACAGTTTTTTTGCTCACACTTTAAGATTAAGGAGTTTCTATGGAAGTACTTCTAGCTTTCTACTTTCCTATCATTAATTTTTTTTTTGAGAGACCATACTATACCATACTGTGTAGTTGATCATTTAGTGCATGCATGTAGTTATTCAGAACAGTAATGCATAAAGTCAGTTTACTGGTAAAATCTGAAAGCATTTGTTTTGTTGTTTGCTGTTCTGAGAAATTTGATTGCTGTATTTCCACCTTCTTTCTATATCTTGCAATTTCTATGAGCATCTTTCAGGAGGAACTTTAAGTGGGGGGAATGGGACTTTTCATATTCTAAACTACAGTCAGGTGTGCTTCTTCCAAAAAAATAGACATAGGAAGAGTCCAAGAATTTGAGGAGGAATCATAGACTATCTCAAGTTGGAAGGGACCCATAAGGATTGTAGAGTCCAACTCCCCGCTCCTTTCAGGACTACCTAAAATGAATCACATGACTAAGAGCATCATCCAGACGCTCCTTGAACTTCGACAGGCTTGGTGCTGTGACCACTTCCCTGGGGAGCCTGTTCCAGTGACCGACCACCCTCTCGGTGAAGAACCTTTTCCTGATGTCCAATCTGAACTTCCCCTGATGCAGCTTCACTTCATTTCCTCGTGTGCTACCGCTGGTCACCAGAAAGAGGAGATCAGCACGGCCCCCTCCACTGCCCCCCATGAGGAAGTTGTAGACTGCAGAGAGCTCACCCCTCCGCCTTCTCTTCTCCAAGCTGAACAAACCAAGTGACCTCATCCGTTCCTTGTAAGTCTTGCCCTTGAGACCTTTAACCATCTTGGTTGCCTTCCTCTGGGCACACTCTAATCGTTTGATGTCCTTATATTGAGGTGCCCAAAACAGCACACAGTACTTGAGGTGGGGCTGCACCACTGCAGTGTAGAGGACAATCACCTCCCTCGACTGGCTAGCTATGCTATGCTTGATGCAACTCAGGACACGGTTGGCCCTTTTGGCTGCCAGGGCACACTGTTGACTCATAGTCAACTTGCCATCAACCCAAACCCCCAAGTCTCTTTCCGCAGGGCTGTTCTCCTGCCTCTCGTCCCCCAATTTGTACATATAACCAGGATTATCCCATCCCAGGTGCAGAATCCTGCACTTGGTCTTGTTAAATTTCATACGGTTGGTGATTGTGCAGCTCTCCAGTCTATCCAGATCTCTCTGTAAGTCCTCTCTGCCCTCGAGGGAGTCCACAGCTCCTGCTAGTTTAGTATCATTGGCAAACTTACTTAATGTACATTCGATTCCTGCATCCAGATAATTTATAAAAACATTGAAGAGCACTGGCTCTAAAATTGAGCCCTGGGGAGCCCCACTGGTGACTGGCTGCCAGCCTTATGTAACCCCATTTACTATAACTCTTTGAGCCCAACCTGTCAGCCAATTGCTCACCCAACGTATTATGGACTTGTCCAGCTGTACGCTGGATATTTTGTCCAGAATGATACTGTGAGAGAGAGTATTAAAAGCTTTGCTAAAATCAAAAACCCCCACATCTACTGGCTTCTCTTTGGCAACTAGTGGGGGACCTTGTCATAAAAGGAAATTAAGTTGGTTAAGCAGGACTTTCCCCTCGTGAACCCATGCTGGCTATGACCAATGACTGTGTTGTCTCTCAAGTGTTTTTCACTAACTCCCAGAATAACCACCTCTGTAATTTTACCAGGCACTGAAGTGAGACTGGCAGGTCTGTAATTACCAGGGTCGTCCTTCTTACCCTTCTTGAAAATTGGGACAACATTTGCCAGCTCCCAGTGAACTGGGACCACTCCTAACTCCAAAGACCGTTGAAAAATAATGGAGAGAGGTCCCGCAATAACATCAGCCATCTTTTTCAGTACCCTGGGATGAATCCTATCAGGCCCCATAGACTTATGTGCATCCACCTGGAGCAGCAAGTCTCGAACAAGTTCAGAATTGGCTGGGAATTTATCGTCCCCCCAGTCACGGTCTTCCAACACAAGGCTCTTTAAAACCATCATTGGTGTTAAAGACAGGCAAAAAAAGCATTAAACATCTCTGCTTTGTCTACATCCCTATTTGTGAGGTGACCGACCTCGTCAGGTAATGGACCAATGTTATCTCTGATCCTCCTTTTGAGGAAAGAAATGCATAATACTGAGAAATCCAGGTATGGGGGTAAAATGAGAAGACAAAAGGAGATGAGGGTGAAATAAAGCAGTTTGATTCTACTTCCAAGAGTCAGCTAACTTTCCCTTTTCTGCTTGTAAGCGCATAATGCACATGGACATTTTTTCTTTTTATGCCACACCAATTTTCTGCTTCCTTTTATCATAGAAATATGAAGTGATTGCAGCTTACCAAGGTGACAATAAGTGTGTACTTGTTCGGTGAAGAGCTGATGTTCTATTGTTTAGGCATGCCATATTGTTGTGTGTCACACAACATCACCCACTAGAAGGTTATGATGTGCCTAAATGACAAATGCATCACTCTTTGCCATCACTCCTCGTGACTTGAATTTCCATATTTGTTTGGCAAAAATCCTTAATGATGGTGATTTATATTTGAAGTCTTCTGTCAGCTTCAGTTCTCTTCAGCCTGTCTGCTGTGTGAGAAATGTAGATCATGAACTTGTCACGCAAAGGAAAGAATGTCTTTTAATTATTTGAAAAGAAGAAAAAAACTTCTGTACACACATTTGCCAGAGAAATTCTGAGGGTAAAGTTATCTTTGAAGTCTGAAAAGTATGACAGAGCAATGTAGTAGCAAGTACTGCTACTTGGAGGAATTCTGCTGACTTTTATTATAAAGAACCTATTTAAGTTGACTCTTAAACTTGCTTTGCTTTTTTGTTAGCTACCTAAAGATATGAGAAACTTCCTTTTTAAACCTTGTTCTAGAGAACTGTATGAACCAGATTTACAAAGCTTGCAAAAATTTGTCTTGAGTTCTTTTGTTATTTCAGTCAATGCATGAATTTTAATAGAACTACTTAAACTGGAGGTCTGTTTATGACATTTGCATATGTTTCAGTGGGAAATTTAAAAAAGTTAGTATAGCCAGGAACATATTTTATAAATATGGAAAGGCAAAGGAATGAATAGATTGCTAGTCACATGAACAAACCCTTCATCTTTGTATCCGAAAAACATTATGTAACATACGGAAAAGTAAGATTTCCATTAGAATATTTTCTAAGGATAAAAAGTTAAACTGTACATGGGATTTTGAAACTCTTCGTATGAATATTGCAAAAAAAAAAAAAAATTTATCCAAAAAAGTGGAAAGAATTTGAATTCTTTTAACAAAAAGTATAAGAGTAGTGCAGCAATGAGGTAAAGCTTGCACTAATACTGAAATTGCTGAAATGTCTTGGGTCACGTTAGCAAGCCAAAATGGAACACTTCAGTTTTGGAAACTAAAGTTTTGGATTTTAATAACAATTTTCCTCTAAAGATTTTCAATGTAACTGTTGTTGGGATAAGCAGATCTTTAATTTCCACTGAACTGAACTCTGAATTCTGTTTGAAAAGTTTCCATGCAGAACTAAGTTTTGATACATTGACCAAGAAAAAAAGAATCTGATAGTGTCTAGGGGGTGGTATCTTATTTTTATCATTATTTACAATATTTGAATTCTGCTGTTCCAGTGTACTAACTCATGGAAACTGTATTTCGGTGCCCTCATTTTCCCACTCTGTCTTGAGGGCATGATTTTCTTTTGTTTTTATGATATTCTTCTGTTGTGGCAAGAGGCTTTACAATGAAGAAGAGACTAGCCTATAAAAGCTATTGTCTGATTGATCAGGGAACTTGCCGATGGTTTTACTGGAGAGTGACATACCTGTTAGACGTCATGGTAGTATATCTGACTCAAGATATCTTTCTTTTTAACTAAAATACAGTTAAATTCCTTCCTCCCCTCTCCCCCAAATATTTTTGAAAATAATTTCATCAAAGAGCTTTGAAGAGGTAAGGGTATGAATGACCATGGCTGACTGCCATTTCTGGTTTCTTCGTTGTTAGAAAATACAAGGAAGGTGATGTCTGCCAGAAAGGCAAAGCAGAATGCTCTTTTAATTGAAGCAACTATCTGTTTTGCCAGGAAACATGGTGTTTAGCCCTAGATTCCCAGATTTGATATATTTTTTCTGAAATCCTGTAAGATAACCCCCTTTTTTTTTTTAATGTGTTGAATTTATCTTCCTGATAAAGAAGTAACTTAGCTATTTACTAATGTTCCTAAAAGTGGCTTAAAAACTTCTTTTAGTTTATTTTGGTTTGTAAGAACCTTTATTTTATCATGTAGGAAACAAATGGGAAAAAGTCCGCATAGATATTTTAAGTACATTTCAGATCTTGTAGGTTTGTATGTGAACATCCCGGATGGCAGATGTCATACAAATGAGATATTATACTTTTTTAATGTGAAAGGCACAATAAAAATGAGTGAATTAATCCAAATTAAGACCAAGAGAGTAGAACTCAATGATTATCTGTAATTTTTTTTGGTATTATATCCTGAAGTTCTGTGATAGCTAGATGACATGCGCACAGTTAAAGGCAGTTTCATGCAATTCTATTTAAAACATTTTGAAATGTAGTTTTAGAGTAGCTGAAATGGAGATGGATGAAATTCATTTGACAGTTCAGTCTGGAAGATACATAAATGTTGAAGCTCAAAGTCAAGTGTACTAGTACTTCTCTCCAAGTTTATGCTGCGCTATAGCACATATCAGAGTTGTTTTTACGGACCTGTGAAGGAAGCCAATTTTTCAAAACATCCACTGTTCTTCAGCTCCTTCCCAGGCTTGTAAGACAACTTTTAATGCTGTCTTTCCTCTTTCTCCTCTCTATCTTTTTTAAATTTTATTAGTAGTATTCTCTTGCCTCAATCTTTATACCCTAGGAGTTGCAGAGATTGGAATTAAGAGTTGTAAAAGAAACATTGCTTGACTACCCCTTTAAAAAAAACAAAACTACATCAAAAGCAAAGCAAGAAACCATGTCTTCACCTTGTCAATTGACTGAGAGGCTAAATAAATTAGGAGTTTGGCAAGTGTGGCTTGCTTACCTCCTTCCTCAAGAAGATAAAATGGATTTTTTTCATAGTAAGGCACTTGTGCAAATCTACACGTCATACATCTGGTTTTCTATTTTTCAGGAACTCCTGATGTTTCAAGTTGTTTTTCTCTTTCATGCCAGAATAGTATGAAATGTTTTGACCATTTTCCTGAAATTGGGTTGTCAAAGTCAGAATTTCAGCTTTTTGATTTTGGGAAGTACGCATCTGTCTATCACCAATATGGGTACGATGCACAAAGCACTAGCATGAAATGTGGGAGATGTAGATTTAAATCTCTATTCTTCTTGGTTCAGAGCAGTTTATCTTGCATTACCTGGAGTCAGGCAGAGCATGGACTTGAATATGGATCCCCTGTTGCAAACCATGCCATTAGACAGGCTTATCAAGCCAGAGCACAAGTGTATGTGAATATATACGTATGTATGCCTCTCCTATGGTATATCTCTGTGCAAAGAATGCAGCTTAAAACAACATCTTATGCTAAAATTTCATTTAATCAGCAATACTCTGTCCATGTCTATGGATAAATAACAAATAATTAGTTATACTCAGAATAGCTCATTAAAATTCCATTTAAAGCCATTAAGGTTAATCTGGGCATTTAAAAGGTCATTATCAAGCAATTAGTTTGCTTTCTGTTGAATATTGGATTTTTTTTTAAATGCATCTGAAAGGAGAAATTGCAGTGGAAGAAACTTTCAGACCAAGCAACAAAAATAAATAAAATTACTTGATGTCTGGTGAAAGAACCCTCCAGAAAAGCAGATACTAACTTCCGAAAGTAGGCTTTCTTTCTGATAGCCTGTTCTTTCCCCTCCCCACTTAGCTCTGCAGAAAAGTTATATTTCTGTCACTTTTGCCATTTCCATTGTGGTTACACCGCAGAAGACCAAATTATTTCCCAAGTGATGAAATGGGAAAAACAAATTACTAGAAAGATAAAGTCCTTATTCAAACACTAATTACCAAATTCCAGCATTCTGTGGTGGAATGAAAGATGATATCGTAAGCTCCCTATTTCTTACCATCACAATCCTACAGAGTAGTATATGTTCTGCAATGTCTGCACAGTAAAAGCATCGCAAACAGTGGCTGATTTCCTCAACTTGATTTTGTTAGTAAGATAATTAGCAGGAAAGCAGTGATATTGATATTTTAATTGTATAAACCTTCAGAATTATCATGGCAGTCAAATGACTGGGAGGGTACAATGTCAGAGGGACAGCCATTTTGGGGTCTCTGGAGACTCAGTTCATGTATCACATTTCAGTAGTTAATTATTCCCAAGTATGAAAAAGTAAGGAAGAAAAAAAACCACAAAACCCACAAAACAACAACAACAACAACCAAACACCAAAAAAACCCACCAATGCTTTAATTCAGGAACATGACTTGATAGTAATTTGAGTAACAATAAGATGTTATTAAGCAAACATTATGAAATGGTTTAGGTACTGAATGAGGTAAGAAAGGAGGTAGATAGAAATTAAATTGTTATATACTGAGATCTTTGTCTCATTCTCCAAATTTTGCTTATTAAAACACTTAAATTCTCTAAATGTTACTGCTTTGTGCTCTAGAGTTGTGTATGAATGGGTCTGTAAAATAAAATATTTTCCCTGGTGTGTTCACAGAATAGCATAGCGATATATTCTGTTAAAATTTCGAAGAGTTTCAGTCTGAAGAAATTGCTGGAAGTCCTTGTTGTGAGATAAAGAACATTCTACCTGACACTTTGACCAAATTCAACTTATAATTTGGATTTTCAGTCTTATCACTTGTCATGAAATCATTGAAGCATTAACTTCTTTTCCAGATATTTTACTCTTATTTAATTAGTTTCATTGTGCTGCCATGATGGGTGTGAGCGAAGGCCAGTGCTCCCTCTTGATGATGCCTCATCATTGCCGTAGTCGGCAGAGGTGCACCAGTTTTCATCTTCGAGAACCGGGTGTCTGGCTCAGTGTTGTCTCTGGCAGGCCTTGGTCACTGACTGCGTTCTCTGCTTTTATTGCAATTCTTTCCAACTTGTTGTCTTTAATGTTTTTAAGAAGTGGAGGATGGGACAAGGAGCTGGCAAGTTAATTGGAAAAGGGAAGGCAGACTTTAAATTTTTAGTTCTGGGGAAAGGAAATTGCTGTAGCTGTGAAAGAGGGAATACTGTTAATAGCTTTTAATTGATGTCTTGGCACTGAGATCAAATAGTTGGGTAGTACTTCCCCCCCTTCACCCTTCCCAAGGAGATAAGTTATGTTTCGGAGAACCTGTGTCTGGGAGCAGAGAGGTTTGGGCCTTCTCACGAGGGAGGATGAGCCAGGAATTGAGAGTGACCACAGCACAGGCAGAACAGTGCCCTTGTCGACGACAGCAAGGTCCCTGGCCCCTTGGGCAGTGGTTGTGTGGGTGCAGGTCCCAGGTCGGGCTGGTCAGGACGTTTAAGGGCTGTTGGTGCACTCGGGGCCCTCATGGAAGGTTGGTATACAGAGAATAGATGTCATTGACAAGCTGGCAATTTTATACAAGTTTTTGTGCAGCTGGCCTCTGACACAATTTGGAGTAAGTTAAAATGGTTTAAATTCTTTCTAAGATAAGAGAATTATTCCCACATACAGATTAATGAATACACTTTTGCCATTTTCTGATACAACATAATGTATATTCTCTCTGGTGGACAATAGCTGAGTCAATAGACTGAATATAAAGAATTTAATGTCTCTATCAGTATTCTTAAATAGTATGTGTTTTTGTTCTATTATGCAGAGCACTATGTTAATACAGTCAGAGGATAGAATTAGGCATACTGTTTAGTCTTTGGAGCTTCTGGCCTCAGATTTTTTGAATCACAAAACTTTTGATCGTAGCATGGACCTTCTTTTAAAAAATTTAGAACATTTTATGCACTCTTTTCAATAGTCAGATACAATACGGAATATTTCAATTCCTTACCACATAGGTTTCTTAAAAGCTTGTAAGAAAAGAGTAATTAACATTTAGACTTTCAGTTTCTTTCTCTATGATCTTCAGGTCCGAATAAAGTTTTGGATCTAGATCTGATGTTCAACCTCTGTTTTGCTAATGTTTTTTATCTTGTTGTACAAATCCACAATTATTATTATGTGTGATTAGTTAGCATGAGTAAAAGATTTAGGAATTGGGTTTCCTGTTAGAAATAACCAGTCCTTGAGAGACGGTAAACTGGCAGTTTAAGGGAAACCTAGGCTGCAACAAGGCAAACATTAAAATACAGATGTCTCAAAAGATGATTAAGTACCAACTTAATTGGTACTTTCAATAGCTATCAATTTCTGTGTGCCTCCTTAGTATTTGTTCCATTCTCTAATTATATCTTGTGTTAAATGAGATTATGAATTTTCTGAGTAGTGATTAAGCATAGAACTTAAAAAAAAAAAAAAGTATTTTCAGCATACTTAAAATGTTTTGCAGAAGAAGTCTGTTCTGTCATGTGTTTAGGTCAAAAATGAAACCTGTAACTTTTAAATGAAGATCTGAAATCTTTTGAAGACAAATTGTGACTATTTTTTTGGAACTGCTTTTATGACTTTTTTCACAGGAGTTACCTCCCCCTTACCTCCCCCCCATTTAAATCAACTCTGAATGGAACTATTTCTTTTTGAATGTTTTGCTTTGCTAGTCTAATGGAGCTATAAGCTCTAATGATGCTTCTAGATGCTGCTGCAATACATATATTAAAAACCCCAACAAAATAAAACAAAAAACAAACAAACAAACCAAAAAACCACCCCAACGTGCCAAAACTTCTCGACACCCTTATGATCCTCATGGAATGCATTAACCTGGACTGTTAATTGTAAGGCAAAGACAGCAGATCAAGGCTGTTCTTGCTATTTGAATTCATTTGGTTTTATTTCAGCACAAGCAATTTGCAGTGACTATTCCTGTAATGGTATTTTCCAGAGTGCCTCAGAGACGCTCACTTTGATTGGCAGTGCTGTAGTACTGGGCACTTCTGGAGAATTTATGCCTGTTATAGCAGCCACTCAGTGTTGTTACTTAATGTGCAGTATTCTATCAGGGCTATAATTTACAGCAAATTGAACATATTTCCCACTCCATTTAAAGACTGTTCCATTGTTAGAAGGCTCATGTACTCTTTTATGTTTTGTTGTTATTTTATATATCCTGGTACCGGTGGCAGATTTATCTTGCTTCTTTTGTATTTAATTATAGTTCCAGTGGAATTCTTGCTGTAAAAGAGTAAGTCTGATTTGCATTCCCTCTGAAGCTGTTTTGACAAGTAAAACACAATGATTTTCTGCGTAGTGCTATTCACAGTGTTTCAGGCCACATTCCTGACGCAGGTAAAATAATGGAGAGAAAGGATGGATACTTTAAAAGTTCTCCTTCCTCCTGTTTTTGTGGTGAGTAGTTATAGGGTCCCTGTTCAGATTTGTGTGTCATGCCGCATGAGGTACTGTGAAAACCTAGAGCTCTGAACTTAAAGACTGCTTGTCCCTCAAAGCTTCAGAAGCTTGAGTAAGGATACACAGATCATATTTACCCAGAATTTGTTTTAGCGATAACATAAACCTGCCTTGAGAGAGTTGCATCATATTTTGTGACTGTTTTTCTGGGTGGGCAATGAATCTTTGTACCCATTTTTCCTTCTCATATTGTCAGTGTGAGCTGGTAACTTCATGGAATTGCATTCAGGGAGCCTCATTTGTTCTTTTTACCAAATTTGCAGTATAGTTGTCTTATTTAATATATAGTTCCTTCTTTTGGTTTGTCCCTAGGTGGTGTACTTTGCACTGTGAAATTAAATTCCCTTTGTCTTTTAATATAAAATTCTTTAAATCTGGTTACATAACTCTTTCTTTACTTTTAACTTGCTGCCCCCTGTCCCATATAGTTACTCTTCCAATTTTTTGTCAGCTTTTACTGACAAACCACTGGGTATATAAAAGCTCAGCCCAGGCTGATGGAAGTTTGGTGCAGACACAGCGATCTTTCCTCCCTTTGCTCATTGCAGAATTTGGACCAGAGGGAACCTTTTTATTCTTCTGTTGTTGAGAGGTTTGAGGACCAGAAGCATCCTTTTCTACCCCTTAGCCTTTGTGATCTCTTCTTATTCTGTTTACTTAGGAGACTCTAGTCCATTGCTCTATGCTGCCTATGCAAGTCACTCCTCTGTTTCATTCACAATGTTGACTTCATAGGAACGGCTGTTGATTGTGTTCTGGGTTCAAGAACTGGTTATCATTGTTTGTAGCTTGAAGCCTGTTTAATCTGATGTGACTCTGGCTGCTCAGGTGGCATCAGCACCCTGTTTGTGTAATTTTTCCCAATGTGGTAAGGTAACACATGTAAACAGCAGTTTTGTAATCAACTGCCTTTCTGTCTAAATATGTCAAATTCTGATTTCAACTGATGCAGCATTCACAGCTTTATTGATTTAAATGGAACTATGTTGCTTTAAACCAATGAAAAAACTGTCCTCTGTTTTTAATACGTTTTTGTTATTCTTAAACTGTACTTGCTGTGTTGTAGCTACTTAAGTAGCCACACAAAAATTACTGGAATTTAACATGTGCTCAGTGTTTCCATTAGGAGGTTCATAATCTCTTTTTGCTTTTCTGTAACTACTTATGTTTTTGAGAAGTAGGACTATTTTTTCCACTTTCCAGACTGCTTTTAATTACAGTGAGACAATAGTAGGCTTTTGACAAATTCTATCGAAAAAAGCAGACTTATGCTTCTATCCTTAGAAGCTGTTGCATAAATGTGCTAGATATTAAGGTTGATATATTTTCCACTGAAATGAAATCTCCCACTAAAATAAAGGTGTAGTACAAAAAGCATAAATGCCACTTCACGCAGCTCCAGCTGCAGGACTGAGGTATGAATGGATGGGAAAAAAAAGTGACAATTTGCTTTCAAAGGATTCAGTAATCAAGAACTGTTTTGTTGTTTTTTTTTTTTCCTCTACTGAGGAAAATTTCACTCATAATTATAGCATACCCAGTGCATCAAGGCATACCTTTCTATTTTTACCTAAGTTGCCTTCTGTGTTTCCCATCCAAAATGTCCTCATAAGACTTATAATAATTCTCAATTATTATAGCCACTATTTCTGTCTCTGAAGAAAGATCTTTCTGGCATTTCACATTTCCGATCATGTTCCTGGTTTAACCAGCTCCATCTTCTCCAATGCAATAATTAGAAGATCTACATGCTTTCTGTTTGTTACAGGGGAATCTTTCAGTGTTCTGTTTTACTTGATTTCTCGTGTATTTTAAAATACACTCTATTATGCAATATTGCTTAGTTATGACACTTATTCCCACAGCTGGTTGCCCATTTAGTAACTCATAATAATATATGAAGTGTATATACTAATTAGACATGAGATTCTCCGTATGCAGATGTGCACCTCATCTGTTGCGTCTGTGAGAGGTTGGTCCTTTATGCCTATAGGAACTGGTTTTGTAGAGTGAAATTCTGCTTTTGGATAGTGCCATTGATCATTTGGTTAAGCTTCCTTTACCGCCCTAGTGAGCTCCTACTACTCTTAAGGAAATTTTGAAGGAAAGTAATTTTACGATTTACTTATGGAAAGAATATTGCATGGGGTGGTTTATTCTGAATAATGAACCCCCCCACACACACACTTATGCTACAGTACCTGATACTGTGCATAGTTATAAAAAAAGAATTTGATTGAATAAAGAGATTGTCAGTACACTAAGCCCTTGTTAAATTTTGTGCATGGAAAGCTAAGCACTGAAAAGGCGCCTTTCTTAAAATAAGTAGTCTTACCTTTTTTGTCTAAGAATTTGGAATAATACTCAACATTGTAATTACTTCAGTATCTTCTGATACATGAAATCTATTGCAGAATGGTAGAAATATAAATGTTATCTTTTCTTTATTAACACTTACTTGATTTGGAAGCCAGGGAATATATTGGGAAAATTACTTTAATTAAGATGTAACCAGAAAAAAGGTAGTGCTTTTGAATATTGTAAAGATGACTACACCAAAGGAAGAATCTTTCTGCCATACCTTATAGGTAGTTATTGTTAAACCTAGGAGTTAAATACTGTCATTTTTCTTGGAGAGGCAGTATTGTATGTAGGGCAGTAGTAGAGAGCAGGTGATAGAATAAGAGCTCCTGATTGTGGATTTGAATTTGGCTAGCTATGAAACAGTGTCTAATTATATTAAGTATGGATTTACTTTGCAACTGGGATTAGAAGATACTTGGAAATTCTTTCAAGAGCACAGAAATATTGCAAGAAGCTTCTTACAATCACCACATGGTTAATTTGTCTACTTTGTCTTCAATGAGTGCCTGCTAACAGCTGAGTGCCTTTATTGACAGGGGCAAGGAGATTCTCCTATGCCTACCAGACTTTTGCAGCAGATGCTCTCTGTTTAACAAAGAGATTTTGACTGACTTAAATATGAGTTTGCAGAGGTGAGACCTGATGTGGTAAGAGCGAGTAGCTGAAGGGATATGGTGGAAAGCAAAAGCACTATTTTCCCCCAACCCTTTCTCTCAAGCCACGTGGAATCTAAGATCAAGCAAGGTAGGAGGTAGAGACAGCGAAAATGGAGCCAGAGTAGCGGGAAGCTTTTTTCCCAGTCTGGTCAGACAATAATGGAATGAGAACCAGTGTGTTGGAACCATTGGGAACTCCAGAGAGGAAGGGGGAGAATAGCCTGTTCTTGCTTCCTGTGGGTGTAGGAAACAAAGTAGGGAAAAGGATGCTGGTGACATGGAGCACATCTCCCTTTGCTTAAGTATTCACATCTCCCACAGCTCACAGGTGCAGAGAAATGTACCTGGCAATCTGTGGAGTGCATCTCCTCGTTTTTTTTTTCTTCACTTAAGAAGAGTGTGTATCCAAAGAGATGAATCAGGAAAACAGTCTTGTTCACATACAAGGGGTTCACTTCCGTCTTGTACAAAAAAATTTCATCTCGTCAACCTTCGCCTAGCTTTTTCACAGTTCAACTCCATTAGATCAAAACATAGCAGCTTCCATGTTTATAGTATCTCTCTTTCCTTGTAAAATTAATTGCCATTAGGAAGTTGGATAGAGTACTACCAAAGATAACTTAATTAGTTATCTATGACAAATACCTGTGCAAACGTATTATCAGAAGCATGTTACTTTTTTATGCAAAATCAAGTCACTCACTGGTTTAATAGTTAACTCTAAGGCAGATAATTTGTTGTGGTGAAACAATGATAGGAATTTTGTCTCTTAGGCCAAATGAATCAAGGCGTGGCACAACTTCAAACTCCATGGAAATCCAGTGCTATTTGTCATTCTCACACACCTCTGCCTTCCCAGTGACATGTATAATACAAGACAGACATACCTTTCTGAATATTCATAACATAAACATATTATGATAGGTTTTATCTGAGCTAAAGCTGTCTCCACAATAGCATGAAGAAAGCAGAGGGTATGGACTGTCTTTCCACTGGATGTCACTCTTAGCTTAGATCCATGGTAGCTCAATACTAAGGCATTGTCTACATAAACCTGATACCTGTTTGTTTGGTTTTTTTTTAAGATGAAGTTTTAAAGAGGTTTATTTAACCTCATGGCTTTAAGAATTTTTTTTTATAAGGAAAAAAAAAGTGCTTAAAACGTTAATGATGATTTGTGTAGTTAGTTTTTACGTGATTCTAGTGTATTTCTGAATAGGGGATGAATTTGTGAAACTTAATAGTGTAGAGAAGCACTTGGATAAGATTCTCAGGTATTAAGAGAATGCATTGATATGAGTCTGTTGCAAGCAATTCCCCTGTGCTTGGTAGACCTGATACTCCACAATAAATTTTCTTTCTCATTTGATATTTAACCTTTCCTTATTTGGTCTTTTTGCTTAAAATTGTTTTTTGGGTTTTTTTAATAGAGCTAGTGAATAAAAAGATTCTGCTAAAAAGATGTCTGCTAAATCATCATCATTTAGGTATACCGATGGAAACCTTAATTTCGTCTTAAAGCTTTATAAAACTCATTTCTATTTTCATGAATTCTATGTGCTTTTAGACTCAAAACATAGATTATATACTGTATTCATTAGTATTTGTTCATCCTTATTCTATTTTTAGCAGTGGATAAAATAATGTGTAATAAGAGAGAAAAATGTTACTTGTCTGACATGCCTTTCAGAAGAAAAATCCAAATCCACTGAAGTTAAAGAATTACTTTTTTTTTTCCTCTCAGAAAATTGAGGCAAGAAGTCCAGGGGTTAACTGGATATCCAAGCATAGTTTGTTGTTTTTTTTTTTTTTTTTTTTCCCCATGTCTAGGGGAAAAATGTTGCAGCTTGCCGTAC
Organism: Fulmarus glacialis; assembly: GCF_000690835.1. NCBI lineage: Eukaryota > Metazoa > Chordata > Aves > Procellariiformes > Procellariidae > Fulmarus > Fulmarus glacialis. Next base: position 32,118 of record NW_009233764.1, on the reverse strand, counting down.
AGTATTGCTATTCACTAATTCTTGACATTGAACTTCCCAGTTCATAGCTTACAGAATGGCTTCTAGTGATTGCAGGGAGCATTATTCTGTGGACTCAGAAGGGGTGTGGGGTTTGGCTGCCTGCCAGGTTAAACCACGACACTTAGACTAAAGGATGTTCCAACATGCCAATCCTATTTCTACTTCTTACTGCCTTTGGAAGAGTAGGATCTCTGTGGATCGTAGTGGGATACCGTGGGACTGAGAGGATGCCAATACAGTGTTTGCATCTCCTAATCCTCAGCAGAGCCTCTGCGTACATGAGTATGTGTTTATCTGTTTCATTTGGAGCGTGCACAAATAAGGCCATTCCTTTCTCCAGTGTGAAGTGATATGTTGGAGATGTAGCTTTTCTACAGTCCCGAGACAGAAGTGGCTGGCATGGAGTTGACAAAATTGCATTTCTTTCCATCACTTACTGCCCATTTCATACATTCTGTATACGAGAGAGATTTCACCCTAGTAAATATACTCCTGAAAGTAATTTTAGGTTATGCAGTTGAGCTAAACTGCTCATTAATTGATGTTCTGTAATCAGAACATCAGAATGTTCTGCTCCATTAGAAGCAGCAATTTAAAATATATCACGCATAGGTTTTGTTTGCCTGTGTTCCATTAAGTTGTCACAGGATGCTTCTGGTTCTGTGGCATTTTATTTTGCACTACTCCTCAGGGTCACACAGAACAGTACACAGCTGTCCCTCTGTAATTAAATTTCAATGACACAACTCAAGAGTTTGGCTCTTTGGCTCAACACTAACAATGTCAGCATATATTGGCCACAAATGAGCTCTGAAATTAACATTCCTTTAAGGTGATTTGTGAAGTTCATGTCTTTGATACTTAAATGTCACATTACTTTGATTCAAAGTCAGAGCAGAGGGTACAAAAGTTATATGGATGCAGGAACCTCCTTTCCCTTCCCTGTGACCACATATTACAGTAAATGCTTATGTGGGCTGAAAGTGAAGCACCAAGGTGAATTTGGAAGTTCTGTTCTGTGATGGCTTTTGCTCCCACAGAGCTAGTTTAAACAGCTGATGCAAGCTTGAACAGCTAGAAACAATACAGAGATTGAGTATGCCAATCTGTTTTAACTTACAAAGTTTTTCAGTTGTCTGTTACATTTACTCCATGTGTGTCCCATAAATGCTAAATCAGCGTGTTTGTATTCTAGTCTCATCTGTGAGTTATTGTACAAACATAAGCAGGCCTAAATTATTGCAGCTTATACATGGCCCTTGGCTACCTTCCTTGCCTTGGTCTTTTAGGCACCGACAAGGCTGATTTCTTGTCAGTGTCTGCTAAAGAGATGGATGACAGTTTGTGCATGGTCACCTGGCCCCATGTACAGCCTTTGTAGTGGGGAACAAACAAAAGGATAATTAAAGAGGAAATGGGTTGTAGAACCTGTGCTTGCAGAACACCTGCACGAACACCATGAAACATGCCACCCAGAGAGCAGCAACTTGGATTATTTGTTGCAGTATCTGCTCTACTAAATGCAGTGAGGAATCTAGCATCTTTTTGTTCATGCCAAGTGAAGTGATTTGGTACTACGTACTTTGGTTTCATGTTACTCCTATACAGACTTTTTGTTCCTGTTTGTAAGAATATACTTTTAATATTTATATTCAGTTTTCTTTGACATTTCTATTGAAAATGTTGGCAATGATAATGATTAATGTATTTGATGATAGTATTTGAGTATTCAGGATCTGCAAATACACTTCATACCCTATGGTCTGATTCATTTTTGGGAGGCTGTTGGTAAATGTTGCAGCAGTGTTTTCACGCCCGGTCTCCTGCTAAAAAGGAGTTGTCCAGTTTAGAGGTAAAAAAGCAGTACAAGGCAGCTTAAACAAACCTTTTTTCATTTCCTCTCTTGAATCCATTAGTTTTCAAAAAACTGTTAGATTATCCTTTTTACAAAGCATAGTCTTTTGCATTCATTTTGTTAAGCTCATGTTCCCTAAAGTTACAGGATGAGTGACTTCCCAATTCTAGCTCTGCTCTCTTTTTTTTTTTTTTTCTTGGAGGAACTTTCAGCAAAACTCTGGCTACTAGTAGTAGCCACTGGTTTGAATTCTGGGCATAGCATATGATCTAACTACAGATTATTTATAAGGTAAGTTTAACTCTTTAACACCTGCTTGTATTTTGAAATAAAAATTAAACATTTTATCTTGAAATAATTATATTCTGAGCAGCTTAAGCCTTCAGAGTTGTGCTCAGAATGTGCATTTGGGTCATTCACTGAAATTGAGAAGCTGACATACAATCTGATCAAACAGGCATTTACTGATAAGAGACATTTTGAATATTTAGGCCTTTATGTACAACTGGGAAAATTACTCCCCCTCAGTTTTTTTTCATCAGACATTGAATATGTATGATGGTAAACATAAAACCCTTCTCTCTGTGTCCATCCATAATTGCTTAATTTTCAGGACATGTGGTTATTTCCATCTTATCCAGAACATGTGTTTACATTAGGCATTGAAAGGCAAATTGTTAATGGGTTTGTATGATTATCTCATATCAGTCATCATGATTTTCCCGTTGAAAGGCAGAAGTTTGTAAGCACGATCTTCCCTCCTTTTCTCACCTTCCCTCTGGCAAAATAGAGAGACGTGAACTGAACGGCATATTATAGGTGTACAGAACACTTTTTGTATCAGTTTTGATAAAGGGAAGCTCTTGAGGGGCTATTTCTGTTGTATTCACAATACTTGCTACATTCATTTATATGCTTATTAAGACTTTAAAAAAAAATTGTTGTAAACTTATTTCTTTACATTTCTAATATTGAAGACAAAAGCATGCACAACTGATGATAAAGAAAAATGGTGTGATTTGAGGATAATATCACAGATTGTGCTTGGTATTTGCTTCTGTGCTGAAATAGCATCCCTTAATGTGTGAATATTGTCTGAACCTTGCCTGAGGGAAGCCTAAGGAGCTGATGGAGGCGTGCAGGCCTGGAGCTTAGCTGGAGATACAGTGATGCTTTCCAATGCGATCATGTAGATCAGTTGTTCCATTAAATACTACTCATTTGTTAAGTTCCATTATACTTCAGTAACAGGGTATTTAGTGGTGGTTTTTTTTTTTTTTTAGCCTGTAACTGATTTGTTTATTGTTTTAAACTGGAAGAAGTTGCACTCTATTTTCTTACATTTGGGAATATGTCTTGCAGTATTTTTGAGTGTGAATTCAGATGTAGTAGTAGCAATAGTGGACTGTGTCTAGGTATTGGAAAAAAACCCCACTTATTAATATTTATCTGATAGAGCTTCTGAAGAGTAGCTGCTTCATCTGAAATAACCAGATAAACAATTTTTTAAGAGGGCTTAAATACAGGCTTAAAAACGTTCACAAATAGATGCTTTAAGAAAGGGAAAAAAGTGTATATAAAAGACTATGTCTTATCTCTTACTCTGGAAGTTAATGGCAAGAATCTCCCTGAACAGCAATGGAAACTATATATATTTTTTTTTCCTTGAATCACACAACAATTCATAAACAAATACTGGAATGGCATTTAGATGTTTTTACATGCTGGCAATGTGTAAATTTTCTTCCCACAGGTGGTGATCCAAACCCATGGATCAGTAGCACAGTGAATCTCTTTGCTAGTGCAGGAGTTTGTTGCTAAGAGTCAGACTGGAAGGTCTGCATGCTGTCCCAATTCACCATGGGAATCATTTTAAGAATGAAACGTACCAGTCTATGAGAAATGATTTAGTGGATCTGAGAAGAAAATACTCATATGAGGAAATGCAGCATAGTGTTGCTAACCACATTGTGCTTTCTACATTGTATAAAGAAAGAAGACTGATGCAGTGGTAACTGAAGTATCAGATAATTTCCTGAACTGTAGGTAGGAAGAGGTTAATAGTTAACCTATGTTCATGGGTACTGTCAATGGGGGATCTAGGAAAGGTGAAACAGGGCGCAAGAAGTGTGTGTGTTTGACACCATATTTAGGGTATTTAGACACTGAATTTATTTGCAGGCACGTGTAATCCTGTTCTGACTAGCACTTTTCTGACTAGCATTTTTAATGGCTTCACAGAGTAAACTATTAAAGTTAAACTGGGTATAGATGTCAATTTAGAAATGCTCTCCCTGGGCCAGGATTAAGATATATGGGTTAAATTAAATTACTGCTATCTAACAAGTGCTATTTGTATGAAGAAATAGAGAATTTCCCTCTCCACATTTGGCAAATCTAGTACAATTCACAGGAATCAATTTTGCGTTTCCTAGAATTGAAACAGGAAATATAGCAATAGAAATCAATGTATTTCTGGTTTCATTGGAACTGTCTGTAATATTAAATATAGATAAGAGTCCAGGTATATGTTACTTCTAAACAATGTGAGCCCTTAGACACTTAAAGGAGGGAAATGTGGCAAAAGTAAAGAAAAAAGAGTGAATCAGACTCTTAGTTCTGCCTGGGGGTTCCTGAAAACGTGGAAGGATAGGACATTTTGCATTAAAAATGGCATCTACAGCACTGTTACGTGTTTTTCTCCTGTGTTTTAGGGTATGAGGTACATTGGTTAGAGTCTATTCCATGTTAAGTAGTTCAGAAACAGTCTGCCACTATTCCAACTTACCTGGATTCTCCTTTGGCTGTCTTGGCATATCAGGCTTGTTACTGATCATAGATGCCATCTTTTGATTTGTTCTTGCATTTATTGTTTACATTTGTACTCCTTTTTATTGCCTTTGCATGCATTCATTTAGAACCAGTCTCTTTTATTTGATGTTTCAACAGCAACAGGGTTTTGTGGGGGTTTGGTTTTTTTAACCGTTACTTGTTTGAGAGTTACAGCTACAATTTTGGGTTATGATTTCTGTCTTGAGAGTGCCCTAAATAGAGTACTGACTTATTTTTACATTTTTGCTTCATTATTTCACCTCTTAAGGTACATTCAGCATTTTATTGGGAGTCTTGAGGGGGTTTTTTTGTAAGTTGTCATCACGAAAATAGTTCACAGCCTACTAATCACTTCATGCCATGGGGAAGTTGGCAGTGGAAAGAAGAGAAAAGGAAACAGCTTCTCTTTTTTGAAGTGGACTACAGAACAAAACCCCATGACCCTACTGTACCAACACTATTATTTTTCCTAAGATATGGATTTTTTTTTTCCCCCCTTAGGCCTCCAATGAGTGTGGAATTAAATTAATAGTGTAGTAAGAAAATGGTTGAAGGACCGCCACTGAATCAAGCTTTGTAAAATCCTTTTGCTTAATTTTCTGTCTATGTTGCATTTCTATTGTTTTCTTCATAAGGAACAGTTAGAACTTTTGTTGTGACTTTATTATGTCATCTCTGTTGTTACTTTGCATTATAGGTTCTGCAGCAAGTACCTCTGAACTTTTCTTTGTGGCTTTTCTTATTAAACAGTGATCATCAAAGCAGTGTTGCAGAATTAGGGTGTAACTTCAGAGCTTTCTGTGTTTGGTCTTTTAGAAATGCAGAAATACCAACTGACACAAATTCAGAAGTTTTAGAATCCCTTTCGGGAAAGCTATCAACTTTTGACATTTCTAGTCACTTTTTTTACAGCTCAAAAAGAGATTGAACTCTTCTTTTTTCAGCTCTCCTGTCAATGTTCTTACAACGTTATCTTCATAGAATTTCAGGGAATGATGGTCTTGGTTTGTTTGACTCTACTTTTTTTTTTTTTTTACGTAAAACTAGGAATTTTCTTTTTCTAGCTGATCAGTGCATAAAAAGATTGCCAGTGTTCCTAAGCAAATGAGTGAGAAAGTCTATACCACCCATCCTGTCTTCATGGTAGAAGGATCTATCAGTTATCAAAGCAACTTACATATGACCTATCGTTTATTTTTTGCTAGTTAGGCACAGGTGAAAACCTGCATTCCTGTCTTGTGACCTTTTTAAGAATATTTATTTCCCTATTTGTATACTGTTTCTCAGACAGCTATTGTTCCATCCAACCCCCTCCCCCCCCCGAGTTTATCTCTAGTTTTTAAACAAAAAACTATCAAACTGGAGATTCCCTGGGAAAAAAATCAATCACTGCTTGATATATGATGCACAGTGGAGGAGAATGTTTGAAAGTAAATCCTGTTCAGTGTTTCTCTTACATTCTGGGGAGATGATTTAACCACTGAGCTCTTCTTTTTACACCTTCAACTCAAGTATTTCAATTGTCTAGTTTGTAAAGTAACTTCCCACACAGTTATATCAACACAGTGGAGGCAGGAGTGAGCGTGGGTCAAAGGTTGATGCAGAGAGATAGGGAGAAATTTTTAAATGGTGGAGAAGAGAAGCCGCAATCTTTGTCCTCATGTATATACACGACCAAAATGCACAAGGAAGTCCTTTTTTTGATAGAAGCTATATTAAAATTATGGAAAAATCTGTGGCTTTTTTCTGTTGTGTCCTGTTCCCCCTCCCCACCCCACCCCGAACATAACATGTTCTGCTGAAATTTTTTCTTGTTGAAAATTTCCTAAACATTTCTAGTACCAACCTATCCAGCTCAAAAGAAAATGCATGTAGTGAAGTTCGGTTTTATCAGCCAAATGTTGTATCAGACATTTTCACATGAATCTATTTGATAGTGTGTGTGTGGAAATAATGCAGGATATATTATCTAATTTCTACTGATGAGCAGCAGGAACACTTAGAAGTTTCTACAGTGCTGTGGTCCTAATCTGTAGTTCTGGTTATAGAGTAGCATTTGTCATGCTGAGAGCTAAATCCAGTGTCATTGCATAGGTTGAGTGTTGACTTTTCCCTCAATGATCAATTTACTTTGACTGTAAGCTGGCTTGCTGCAACAGGGTATTTGCAAAATGGACAGAACCTTACAGGATATGTAAAACTCCCTATGTATAGGGAGGAGGATGTATACTAGCCTCCCTCTAGAAGAAGTGAGAAATGGCCTCCTTTCACTAGGCAAAGCTCACACTTGCACTAATGAACATGTAAAATTGGAATTTTTAAAAATAATAATCAAACTCTGTAAAAGGCTGGACCTTACTGTTGAAGTTGCATTGTTTTTTTGCATGAATAGGAATGTTAAATAACCTAAAAGGTTTGCAGTGAGCTTCAAGAGAAACTTGTGGTCATGGAGATTTTGTGGATATTCTTGTGTGCAGTGATGCATGTCTGGATTACTGTTAATGCTGTAAGAAGCACAATTGAGGCAACTTAAATTTTCCTGGTGCATTGAACCAAGGGATGTTAGGCCAAGGCCAAGCTTGCCTGCTGACAATAGCATTACAAGCTCATTTTTCTGGTTAAGATTTAACAGTATTTGTGTTTTCCTTGGCACTATATTAATTAAACAACTGTGATGCTGCTCAAGCTGCAGATCAAATCCAGCAAACAGGAAAGAAAGTGAATCATAACAAGGCTATTAACCCAAATGAGAGTAATAAGACATTCTAAGCCTATTTCCTATTTGAGTTCTGGGCTTTGAAATTCTTCTTGAATCAGAACAAGACTGAACTGTCATCTCTGGTCTGTTTCAGGTAATTCTGATTCCAGTATAGAAGGTCCTAAATCAATTAATGTTAACACAGGTAGCTAGAACAGCTAGCGTGGATCATATTCTCCTTACATTTTCAGAAGTAGCTAAACCTGTATTTAGAAACTGAAGAATTGCTTGGGCCGTAGTGACTTGGAAATTGCAGGTGCTGAACAAACTGCTCATGACAGAAATGACCTCCCTTATCCCAAATGATCTCAGAAGGGGTTACAGGCAAATGTAGAACTCTGCACTGAGCTGACTAGCTTCCACGACTGGAGTTTAATCAGGTTGAAAGAGTGAGAGCACAGCCAGGCAATTGTGAAAACCTTCCTTAAACTTGTGAGATTCATTAACTCCAATGCTGTTCCTAATGGTGCCACTGACAGGAATGACGCTGCTTAGATTACTTGATTTACCTTTATAAGAGATCCTTTGTTGTACAGTTGCAAAGAGTTATTAAAAGATCCCTGTCTCTTACTGGCTTGTAGTGTGCATAGGTAGAAAAAAAAAAAAAGTTAAGCTAAGCTCTTATTTTTATAGTGATGTACATGGGAGACCCTCATACTACTTTAATGGATGTGTATGTGAACATAAATCTTAGAATGATCTGTTTCCACGTATTTGCACCTGAAACACCTTTTTGAAAAATAGTAGTAGTTGATGTCATCTAAGGTATGAGGTATATTTGAAAGAATGAACCCAAAATTCAGGTTTTTTGTGGTAGTTTTGTACGCATGAATTTAATTGTCATTTTTTGTTCCGCTACCAAAGTTCTTCGCAGTGTCTCTAGTCCTGTTTTCTCCACACTGGATTTACTGGAGATTGAAGCTTGTATTGTCAGTGTGTAGTAGCTAATTTTTCATTCAGTCAGGTGGTCTTGTTGTGACCAAGAAGTGAAGGAAATAGTATGGAATGGGAGAATGGGCCCTAACACATTCAAGTATATATTTTTAACATAAAGGTTTGGTTTTTTTAATGTGGTAATTAAAATGAACTAAACTTAGACCATACTTGAATCCAGTGAGATTTGATTTCAAAGTTACTTTAAAGGAAGTTCTGTAACTTAAAAAATGTGTTCTGTTAATTTAATGGTTTAATACATTTAAATTAACTAAGTAATTTGAAGGAAATTACTCTGCGATCTCTTTGAAACTTGCTTCCATTGGTTTCTAAGGGACTTGAATTCTTTTCCAGATATAATCTGTTTCAAGAGAATGGCTTCACGTTGCAATAATCCTTCTCATTACATTTCAAGGACTTAACTCCTTTTTTCCTTAATAATGTACTCTTGGCAACTAGTACATAGCAGTTTCCCGTTTCAGTAGTACGCTGCTTTTTAAAAATAACACTGAAGCTCTGTGAAGTTTGCCTAAGGGCACTTCTTGATGACTAAACTGAGGATTATTGAATATCTGCAATGTTTTCAACATGCAAAAGGGATCTCAAAATCTCTGGGTTTGTTTGCATTTCCTGGACCTAAGAAAAATGTCTACGGGGTTGGAGATCAAGGATGATTTTACAGATTTTTTTTTTTTTTTTTTTTTTTTTGTGTGTGTGTGTTTTGGTTTGGTTTTTTTTTTTAGCAGAAGTTGTTGCAGAAAGCATTTAAGAAAAGGCCGAGTGGGGCTGCAGCACCACTCACGTACATCAAGAAACCTGTATGCAGTATTTCCAGATTAATCGTTCAAAACTCTGCAGTACACCCTGGGAGAAATCCTGATGGTTTCTTTCTATGTGAGAAGATTGTTTCCAGTGCCTGATGCTGGTGCATAAATGTCTGTTTTATGGTGTATTTAGAATGACTCCTGCTCCTCAAAACACAGTGGAGATGGTATACCTTAGTGCTTTTCTATTTCAGTGCTATTTTAAAAATTGCATTTAAGTAGATGTAGCTGATTCTGCAGTGTCTGAAAGGACTAAGCCTGCAGGGTGTCTCATTAGACTGTTTATGTGTTTTTGTTTGGCTTGGAAAAGAAGTACAGTGAAAGGGGATGTGGCAAACTTGCCTTCTTTTGTAACTGGAAAGGCAGTTGGCAGGCTTCCAATAAAATGGCCATTCCAGTTCAACTAAGCACTGTCAGAAAACAGTCTTGTCCCATCAAACATGAAATGTTAATATTATTATGTTGCCTTTATTAATTTGATCCTTGTTTTTATATATTGATTCATTTAAAGAATAAAGATTGACAGCCATGTATGATAGGAAAAATGACTGCAGAAGCTCTGAAGATAGTTACCATTCTTAGACGAATTTAGAGAGAAACACTTTTTCAGTATACAACTTTTTGATGAGTTGCTCTGTATATTCCTCCATTAATTTAGGAGTTTGCTTTAACTATGTTCTCCTCCCCAGGTTTTCCCAGATTTCCTCCCTGCCCCCTAACATGGTTGGGCTGCCAGCCTTGAAGCTAAAGCATGATTCAATCTTTTTACGTCTTCCTGTTCAGCTCAGGTCCAGCTGATCAGTGAGTTGTGACTAGAGGATCCTTGGTGGAGGCTATGATTGCCTTGATAGCTGTGTGCACTGATTAGAGGAGAAACAGCTGCCTTTTGTGTCCTTTGTTCTGATGGTCTTTTAAAGATTGGCTCTGTGTCAGAGCCTGTTTGCATGTCATTGCTTAGGTAACCTAAAATAGTTGGGTGTGCGCAAGCTCCTGGCATACTTAATGATTTGTATTCTCCTTTATTTAAAAAAAAAAATTTAAAAAATCTCTTCTTCAGTTAACCCTATGTGCCTGCATTACAGATCTCTATCGCTTATATTGCTGCATTGCATATGGTTTGAAGAGACGCTATTAGCCAATAGCAGCCTGCATTATGGAAAGTGATCCTTTCTGAGTGAAGTGTGAGAATGGTATCTTTCAAATCGAGAGATATTTTCCCTATTAGTATCTAATAGTTCTGCAGTTACAGATGCTCACCCTGTGATGCAGATGCTCACCCATGTATTTATACGAGCATGAGCCAGGGCCTAGTCAGTGGCCTAGTCCTTTGCCTGTAGCCCTAGTAGGTATATGGGACAAACTCAGTGCTTCTGCCATGCCTTTTTCCAGGTGGCAGGGCTTCTCAGAGAAAGAGCATATTTTCTGATCATGCAAGAGTCTACAAAAGGCTTTCTGTTTGCCCCGCAACCTGGAGAAGTGAAATAAAACTGTCATGGCATGCCACTGAGCACTGAAACTATGCAAACATCTAATTTGATCTGTTCTACTGGAACTCGGTTGGAGTAGATAGATCAGTCCATTCTTTTGAACCTGCTGGGCATTTTATAGGAAAATCAGCATGAGTATTTGTGTAATGCTGCTTCACATTTCTCTTCTTGCTTCTCCTAAAAAAAATTTTGTAGGATCTCTGAGCACCTTTGAAAATCAGTTCTTTTAAGAATACGTAGGGTTTATATTACCAAACCTGAACAACCCACATTTGAAAAAATTACAATTTATATGCCTTTTCTTAATGTCAATGTACCAGCAGTGACCTCTAATTGAGAACAGTAAATACAGAATGTGACTCTTTACTGGGAATAAATGTTCCACAGATGGCTAAAACGGGCTGAAAGCTACTCTAGTACTTCATCACTGCAGTTTGTTTATTTTAAGGAAAAGTTTAAAGATTTTGTGGCTCATGGACTTCCTGTTCTTTCAAAAGTCATGCTGTCATTTCTACAGTGACAGTTTCTTGAAAGATAGCATCAGTGTTCCAAAGGTTTCACAGGCTAACATATGTTGGGTATTCATGAAGATCAAAAGAGGTTTTTCAGAACAGTAGGCAACAGAAGGATCAGTTATATTGCTGATAAGATGATCTAGGTAGAATAAAGATACATTAATATTCATAAGAGTAGAAGATGAGTATTTAAAATAATTGTAATAGTTTCACTCAGGCAGTACCTTTTCCAGTAACTTCAAAGGGAGCAGGATGAGCCCTCTTTAAATTAGCTGACTTCTAGTTTTTTTCCTTGGGCATAGCCTATTATGGAAGTGATAGGAGCTACTCCTAACAATACATGGAGGATGTAATATTAGTCTGCTAAGACATTTAATGTAATTTGGAAGTAGCTTGTATATTGCAATTTGGGAACTGGTTGACTATAGTGTTGGGAGACATTATAAAAGTAACGTTATCAATTTGAATAGACACAGATTGTTTTAAGTTTAGTTTGGTTTTATTTAGTTTGTTTTTATCCCACAAAAGGTAATGCATAAATAAAGGCTGTTTGGGGGAGAAAAATGGACAGTGTAGCTAATTAATGTTTCTAAAGAGAAAGACCTTCATCCCTTCACATCTCTCAAGGCATAGTCAAAACATAAATTTATATATTTGTGTTTCTTACAATCATCATCCAACACTTACATTAATGATTAATTATCCAGACCTTTATTATGCAGACTGCTGTTTCTCCTGATCCCAGTATGAATCATAGAATCATAGAATCATTTAGTTTGGAAAAGACCCTTAACATCATTGAGTCCAACCATAAACCTAACACTGCCAAGTCCACCACTAAACCATGTCCCTAAGCACCACATACAATCATAGAATCATCAAGGTTGGAAAAGACCTCTAAGATCATCAAGTCCAACCATTAACCCACCACCACCATGCCCACCAAACCATGTCCCTAAGTGCCTCATCTACACATCTTTTGAATACCTCAGGGATGGTGACTCCACCACTTCCCTGGGCAGCCTGTTCCAATGCTTGACAACCCTTTCAGTGAAGAAATTTTTCCTAATATCCAATCTAAACCTCCCCTGGTGTAACATGAGGCTGTTTCTTCTCATCCTATTGCTTGTTACTTTGGAAAAGAGAAGGACACCCACCTCGCTACAACCTCCTTTCAGGTAGCTGTAGAGAGCGATAAGGTCTCCCCTCAGCCTCCTCTTCTCCAGACTAAACAGCCCCAGTTCCCTCAGCCGCTCCTCATCAGACTTGTGCTCCAGGCCCTTCACCAGCTTCGTTGCCCTTCTCTGGACACGCTCCAGCACCTCGATGTCCTTCTTGTAGTGAGGGGCCCAAAACTGAACACAGGATTCGAGGTGCGGCCTCACCAGGGCCGAGTACAGGGGGACGCGTAGGAAATGTAGAAAATGCAGCGTCAGTGTTGACACCCTTTGCCACTCTTTGTGTTAGCCTATCAAGGTATGTCCCTGGTAATACTGAAAAGTAAAACAAAGAGAGAAAAGAGTCTCTCACAGAGCCAGTAATTTTCTAGCAGAAAGTTTGGCATTCAGATGATTTCCTTCATCTTTTCTTCTGCTGTTCTAAAAGTAGCAGCTTCCATGCCCAAACTCGTTTACCATGGGACTGTTAAGAGTCACTGTCATTGGTGTGCTCCAGTAAAAGAGAGATTGTTCTTGTCAAGACCTTACAAATAACTGTTTTTAGTGATCAGTTCATGGCTCTTCAGATAGTGGATAGATCTGTGATTTCCCTTTTCATGAGAGTAGGATGTAAAGGATCTGAAGATACAAAGTTACAATTTGGCTCTCTGGAGTATGAATACAAATAATCAGTTCTGAGGTTACATTACTGGTACAGATTATCAGGGCCATTCTAGCAAAGACGTGTAGTTGTACTTTTCTACATGTGAGTCTAGAATGTTTTCTGGCACAGAACAAGTGTCAGATTATGATTCTGGTTAGGCTTTGATAGAGTTTTGACACTAAGGCAACTTTTAATGCAGATAGATAAACTGTACATACAGAGGAAAGAAAGTATTTGAACGGAGCCTTTTAATGGAATGTATGTGTGTCTAATGGGCTGGGCTTTTATTCCAAAATGCCAGCTTTTACTACAGATACTCTTCCTTGCAAGACACTACAGTGCAGTAGTATGTACTTGCAAAAAGATAAATGAAGCAAAACATTTTATATGGATTAAGTCTGACTTCAAGCTAAGTACCGTCAATGTCTTATGACCGGCTGACAGAGAGAAAACATACTTGATTTGCTTTATACTTATCAAATAATTTTTAGAAAGTGTGTTTTGCTTTATCAAAAGTTGCATTGTATAGACAGGCAGTACTTTTACAGCTAATTGTTCAGGAACTTGAATTTTCAGAGGCATATTGGGAAGAATGTGTTTATGCTGTGAAGAGGGAGATATAAGCCAGCCAGTTTGCCAGGAGAGTGATGCAGAGGCTTGGAGTCACCTTACTTTGTGCTGCTGAGGTATTTGCCTAATTGAAGACTCTGTTTTGGCTCCCTATGTTCTCCCTTGTGTTCAGCTTACATTTTAATTTTGTAGTGATGGTTAGGTACTGTGCTTTTGACCTTGTTTGCTGTTTAGTGTAAACTGGAGCCACCATAAGAACAAAGTGCTGCAGCAGTTACAATGCTAATTAGCTAGATGGGGTGGGAAAAGTCTTACTGTGTTGAGATCGAGGATTGTTTAACTGTGAATAACTTCTGGATTAATTTTTAAGTAAAATACCTGGTAGATATTAAGATATGTTACCATCTGTGCCACAAAGATAGATGATTATTCAGTGTAGTCTTCATCTTCCATCCCTGGCTACTGAAAAATTTATTTGCCTACTCCAAAATTCAGACTATATTGTATAACATCCCTGATGGGTGTTTTGGATGCCTGTATGCTTTGGGATATATGAACTAATACTGGGACTTCAATTTTTCCATCTTTGTAATAATGCATCGTTAGTCTTAGAAAGTCATTGATGCTGGAATTTTGGATTGCTGCCCTATGAAGCACTAGCAGTAAAGCTGTAAGCCACATGAAAATCTTGTTTGGATGCTCTTATTAACTAGAAGCGTATTTCTTGAAAGGTGGTGTTGCTGAGAGTTGCAAACATTTGTGTGACTGTGGTTTACAGCAGAGATTTGCACTGCAATAGTGCAAAAGAAAAAACCCTGGTTGAATGATTTTAGCAGTCCAAGATACGTGGTGAAACTAGTCTGTATGAAAGGGAACATTCTAGTCCCATCAGATGCATATGGGAGAAATCCAAAATATAACAGTAAATATGTTGTAGGTGGTACGACTTAATGAAATACAGCTGAATAATATAGAACTGTCTGATGTAGTATTGTTGCTAACAGATAATAGTGGAGTGAGGGCAGAGGGTCATCCGCTGTGACTGACAGAAAAGGTGGCCTGGAGATTCAGACAGCAGAGTCAAGGGAGCAGAGCAAAAAATAACCAGAAAGTCCATTTAACAGTGGTTCTTCCTTAGACCAATGCTGGCTGATTTTGAAAGAGGAGGCGGGATGATGTGTCTCCCCTTGTGTCTCTTTTTGGCATGGCTGTCACCTGCTACAGCTCTGGACTTTTTTTATCCTAAAGATTAGAAAGTACAAAAATGGGAGTATTACTTCCTCTGTCTTGGCACGGATTTTATCTTAAATTGTCCCTTTTTCTAGAAATCTCAGTGCATCAGAATCTATGAAAAAGTATATACTCGGTGCTGTAACAGTTTCAGATGTATGCTCAGATATATGTAAATAGTAAATAGCATTGATCCTTTGTGTGCTGTAACATTAGATCTACTGCCTACTAGTTTGTAGTCAGTAGAATCCAACTACTTGAACAAAATAATTGATAGGAACTGCCCTGAAGAATGAAAATGTTTGCGTATAGCATATTCCAAAATAATGAACAGATTTGAATTCCTTCTTTTAAGACATTACTTCATTTTTTATTGGATTTTTAATCTTGCTATACTTTCTTCTTAAGTATACAACATATAAAGGAAAGAATAAGTGGATTTATCTCTTGGACAGTATACTAGGAGCACAATTGAAGGTGTAATACAATGTCATTCATCACAAATGCTTTCGCACATCGATGTGTGGGCCCAAGTAAAATTCTTTTCTTCTGTTGATAAGCAAGTAAGTGAAGCTACACGTGTTTATTATCCTTATCTAGAAAAAGTTATCTTAACCCATAAATTAATGTAATTTAATTTCCTTTTTTTTTTTTTTTTTTAAACCATATACTGGGAATTGCTTTTTGTTACTGGTATTTCCTATATAATTTTGAACCAAAATATCATAATGGGGTAATCTGTTTTGTATTTCTATCTTGCAAGATCAATGTGACCCTCTACACCCTTTTTAAACTGTCTAATATAGTAGGGAGCCATTTCTTTGTGACTATCAACACGGAGAAAGACAATACTAGGGTCTGTGGCAGACTGTACGATGAACTGTAATATTAATCAAAGAACGGATTTGCTTCTAGAACACGTTTCTCAGGACATTGCCATTAGTAGGGAATAAAATTTCCCTAGTACACCTTGTGTTCCACAGTGGTTATTACAGCGGTTGCCATCTTACTCCTTAAGTTTAAACTAGTATAGAAAACCAACTTGAAACTGTGATTGATAAAACAGCAAATTGAAGGGGAACGTGTCTGCTCTCCTAATGTTTCAGTCTTCTGATTTGATTTCTGTAAGAACACTCTCCACTAGTGACAGGTAAATCCCCAAACTAATTTACTTACTTTGTCTTCAGCTACTTCATTGAAAACTAATCTTGTTTGGTTTTCATTTTTATTTTGCCTTTTCCCCTAAAGGAACTTGTGCACAAGTAAATATTACACTGGGGATTTCAATCTTGGCCTTTTGTAATACGATGCAAGAGAACGGTTTCTTAACAAAAAAAAATTACTTATGGTAATTCTACAAACAAAACACCTTCATTTTACACATTGACAATTCAGATGTTCACAGAAAATGTGTTTGTTTCAATTGTGCTTTGGCTTTTTAACTAAACCAATATATAGTTCCACTTGCATCCTACTGCTGAAAGGAAAAGAAAGATACAAAACATTTACGAAAGGGTGTAATTTTTGAATTTATTCAAACTCCAGAGAAGGAGATAGGAATCAAGTCCTGAATATTTTAGGAAGTTTGCTGAACTGATGGATGTGTTTTGAAAGTGAAGATGGTTCTTTCCCATTTATTTCTGTTCAGCTCCTCTTCCACAAAGAAAGAAGTTAACTAATGTTCAGCATGCTTTTATGGTAAGTGGTTGTTTTGGCTTTTTTAGACAGAGACATTGGATAAAATTTGGCTCAGCATCTGAACTTATAGCTGCTTTATTTGAGCATAGCGTAAAACTTTGAAAATAGCATGCTAGTTCACAAATGCTTCTCTCTGAAGTCCTAGCTGTCAGATTCCTACCCGTATTCTTATCTTTATTTATAAACTGTTTGTGCACAAAGAATCCATGGGCTTGAGATGTCTATAATCATATAATTACACTGAGACATAATGTATGTACATGTTTCAAGTTAAATACATTAATACTGAGGACTAGTAAAAGAACAGAAAATTTCCGTCAAATCGAATCTCCATGTATAGGCCTGTTTAGTATTCTAAAAGCTCTTTTGAAGAAATTTAAAAATTTCTCCTTGAGTAGATTTTTAAATTAGGTTTTCTTTTATAGGCTACAGATGCATAAATAAAAGGATGTGCTGGGTGCAGAGGCAAAGCACTGCTGGCGTTTTAGGACTGTTATCAATTTGAGAACAACTATTTATTCTGTCCGCTCTTGTCTTCTAAAGTTATTCCATGCGTGTGTTATACAGAGCTTTCTATGTATTCATCTACTTATCTCTGTCTCTGGACACGATAACAGTTACTTAAACCCTGTAATTTTAATTAGTTGTGGGAAAAGAAAAAAAACATTTGTGTATCAGTTATCTCAATTTCAGCAGTGCAATCTTATTGAGATGCATAATCTGCATCAGTGTCATCTGTGTCGGAATTCAGAAAGGATGGTAGTATATCACATTATACATAAAGAAACAGGGTAAGGGGGAAAAGGCAGTATGCATGTGTATAGGGACATTAATAAAATTAGATAATTACTTCTCCATTAAGCAATTTTTGAATGAAAAATATCTCCCTCTGCTCTTGCTTCTCTTATCCTGCAAGTTATTAAGTGATTTAACTTGCCTTTGGAGCACTTTATATGTGATGCTAGCTCATCTCTTGGCATTAGCATCCAGCTGTTTTTGGGGAAAATAGGTGACCTAAGCAGCAACTAGACTGGAACCTTCTGGCAGCAGTTCAGATAGTCTGCCAGCTGAGCCACAAGACCTAGGATCGGTATTAGATATTAAGGGGGAAATTATTCTGTACTCAAGGCATGTGTTTCAGGATACAGGTTTGTAGACTGTGTGAAGTATTGTATTTTAAAATGCAAAGGTAAACTTTGGACAGAGGTAAATTATTTAAAACCATATATTTAAGATGGAGGCTGGGAGGACATGACTGGACTGGCATAAATAGAAATAACAGCAGTTCTGAACATAAGTGAACATAAGGTTCACCACAAGTAAAGCTGAGTGTTGGAACAGCCTGCCCACAGAGGCGGTGCGGTCTCCATCATTGGAGTTTCTCAAGGCCTGACTGGATAAAGCCCTGAACAACCTGGTCTGATCTTACAGATGACCCTGCTGTGAGCTGGAGGCTGGGCTACGAGACCTCCTTCTGCCCTGACTTATTCTGTAATTCTGTCAGAGTGCTCCAGAGTGCATATAGCCTGACTCAATGCATCAGCATGCAGTTCTTCACTTTGAAATTCTGCAATGTTTTTGACGTGTGTCTAGTTCTATGTAGGATATATTCTTACATTTAGTACTTCATTACCATGACTATCTGTGCATACACTTAAGGGAAATCAGCCCAGTCTCTGGGGAACATAGACAGTTCCAAGTTGAGCATGTGAATTTTAGATGCTTGATAACAGTGTCTTTCTGGGCCTTTAACCTGGCTATGAATCAAAGGCTGCAAAAACACTGAACAGACTTGTCTCTAGGTTTCTCAGTCCACACCCATTGATTTGACAAAACCTGTAGACAGATTACTGGAAGTTCTTAAGTGCTTGTTAGCCTCCAGGAGGTGTTTTGCCAGAGAAGACTTTCCCATAAAAGACTTGCTTGGTTGATCTTCCAACCTATGCTCTAAATCTTGAATTTAAACCATTGGAGATTGTAAAATTGCATTAAGTCTTTTTTTTTTTTTTTTTTCCCCCCATGTCAGTAAAGCTTTTTACCTTTGAGAAGTTCCTCAGTCTTTTGCAGGCGGTATATGCCTGTCTCTAATTATTTTACAATTTCCCTCTTCAATACTGTTTTCATAACATGGTATGACTTTTACTTTGTCAGTATTATTTTATCAGTACTAAGTGTCTGTACCAGTGTATTTCAGATAAATATATCACAGCCCATACTTATTCCTCAAAGAATTCACAGAGTATGTCAAGGATAGATATGAGCAAGCTTTCAAATACCGTATTCCCTTAGCACTTGATCTTTCAAAGTACTCCTGAGCATATTTGTATTTCTGAGCATATTTGTATTTTTGCATGTAGGCATTCTTGAAATAAGGAGGCATGAAAATGCAATGAAAAGCCAGTGGGAATGACAAGATTAAGTAAAAATACTTAACAGGTGGTAACTTTGTCTTAAGGTTGTCCCGAGTGGTGGATCTAGAGAACTAAAACATCTCAGAAATTTGGAAACACAGCTTCCATTTCTGTATTCCCAATTCTTCCCAAAACAGTCCAGTTTAAGAATGTTATGTAAAGAAAGTGCTTCTGTATTAGAAACTAGTATCAAAGTTACCATGTATAGAGGAACTTTAAATTATAAGGGACCTTATGACATGTTAGATACCTTTCTTAGCCATTACAGGCAGCCATATCATTTGATCACTTTCATGGGTGTTTTAGAAGGTGCTGCATAAAAAGTCAGTGTGTCTTCCTGGAAAAAAAGATTGGGCAGTCATCTTTTGCTCGATTTTTATTATTTTTTTAACCATACCCTTTTTCATCTCCTTTCATATAAGAAAGATCTTACTCCTGCCTAGTGCTATCACACTATCACATACTTAAAAACCACCACTGATGTAGTTAACTCCCTACCTCTGTTTAGTACCTGTAGGTAACGGAATTATTTTGTTTGCCTTTGTTAATCCGGAAACCTCATATGTGCACAGCTGTAACCCTTGAAACAATCCACGATTGGATCATAATCTTGTGTGTCAGAGGAAGTTAATGCAACTGGCAGGCTCCGTGCTGTTCTTTTGAAGAAAAAAAAATTGAAGGATAAAAGCAATGAAAAGTCAGACAACAGATTCATTTGAAAGTTTCACAATTATGAATTTTGTCAGTTTTCACTTCCTTTGATTTTTTTTTTTTTTTTTTTAAAGTGAAATTCTAGCTTCCTAGGAAAATTAGTTTAAAAGTTTAGTGGGCCGTCAGTTCACCCCAAATCTGGTACCAGTCCTGCCTCTGACTCCACAATGATTCTGAAAATTTACAGTCATTCCTTTGGAGCTTATTCTGCTTCCAGTGGTAGTGCTGACAAAATTTAAAAGGCCATGCTTCAGGCAGAAGAAACCTTTTTATAGATCTCATCACGCTAGTTTCATTGTAATAAAGAGGTATTAATTGGAAATAATTTCCATTAGGGAAAGTGAGATCGAACCCTTCACCCTTTATGCAAGTTCTGTCTGATACTCCTCTGCCCAATGCAAAGGATTCATAATATGCTGCTTTGTTATTTTTCTCTTTATTCTCTTATTTTATGGAATTTCTGTCCTGTCTGAGGAGAATGTCATTATGTCAGCTACTAGCAGCTGCATTTTTGCTTGCATACGTATCCTTGGGACCTCTATGTATTTATAGCTCAAAGCTAGATTCCCTGTGCTCCCATTTGTATGCGACAGATTTCCATTCTTATATTTTTTTCTGTTGTTTCACTTCAATATGCAGTATGGTAAAACTGAACAGTAAAGGCCACCAACACCAAGTAGGTACACTCTGGTCCTGTAGGCATGTCTTATAGTTTCCAAGGAAACTTAAAAACGCTAGATAGTAAGAGAACTCTACGTAAAGGTTACATACGTCCTTTTCAAGACTCAGAGAGGGCATCGATGCTTTCAGCTTACGGGTATTCAAAAGACTGTACATACGAAAGCTGTTATTTATTTGCATGGCCATAGAAGTTACGTAAGGGCCATAACAGAAAAACGTCCTTTTCAAATAGTTGACCATCTAGGTCCATACTTGAGATCTGCCAAATTAAGAAACTCACTTTGTCATCCTCCTACTAACTTTTGGTGGAGCTTATATTCAGATTCAGTTTGTTTGTGGAAGGGTCTTATTCCCTGAACTCAGATGGGTTGTTACTCCAGCTAGGTCAAATGAGGACACTGATTTTTCTAAAGTTACAGGATGATATGGTAGAAGAATGGCTCGAGTTGCCTATTTTGTTAGTTAATTTTCCTATGATTAAATTTAATTAAATTATCTCTTTGTAGTCTTTTTTATGTGTCTATGGGGACAGCAACTTAAGCAACTGGAAACCATCTAGAATTTTTAAAATAGTTAATAGAAAATATTGTTTTATTTGGAATGAATTAAGTAGATATAATGTGATGTGATTAAAATTTTTGAAATTCAGAGATGTGAAGATCTGGAACACTTCTATAATAAGATCAATAGTGCCAAGAAACACTAACTACTTTTAGGATGGAGCTTGGTCTGTTTTAGAAGAAAGTATTATATTATGGCTCCTTGGATATGATAGCCAGAGATCTTTCAATTTAGTATTCCTGTCTTTGGTGTTGATCTGGAAGGAGTCAGCATCAGAGATTGGTAGCAGTGGAGATAGGTAGCACCGTTAAAATGGATGGGTTGTAGTTTAGGTATTGCATTCACTCTTCAGTGGAGAGGGTAGAAGCAGAAACCAGACAGTCATATATATAAGGCACTAATCGCAGGAAGAAATAATGAAAAATTAAGAAAGCATTGGAGGAAACTAGAAGAGCAGAGTCCCGAAGTGCAAAGAGCATGTAGAGAAAAAGCATGTCTGACTGCCATAACTAGACATCAAGCAGAGCATGGAGGTGCAGAAGACAATTCCTAGACTTAACCAAAGAGAAATCATTGGGTAAACTGGATACTTGGAGCTTGGACTGCAGGGAATAAAAGGAAAAAACCCAACTTGCCATGCAGTGAAGATCTGTCATCAGGAGTCAGTACTTCTGTGCAGACTCATGCAGGCAGCAAGAGACACAGAAGAGAATATACTGAAGGAATGAAGATGGGAATAAAAGAATGGCGATAGAGAGGGAAATGAGAAAATAGAGATGCTGTAATAGCAAAAACGACCCCTGCAAGGTGCAGAGAGTATCAAATACAGCACAAGTGAAACAAATGCTGGAACCCAGGGTACTATTCTTCCAGCTCTATCCAGTTTGAGGGCAACTAAAGCATAATCTTTCAGACTCATACAAAAAGAACTAAAAGAAAATAAGGTTGAACTCGATTGCAAAGTCAGTTGATTGTACCTATGCTAATCACTTCAGTGTATTTGTATGTAACGCTACTGCATTACTAGAAAAGCTTTAGTGGTGTGAATATTGAAAAAAGTGAAGTTATCAAGGTTTTAGCAACCTGCATGCTTTTAACTTTAGCATTTGCTTCTATTTATACAACTACTAGGAAAATATGCATTTTGTTTTCTGCTAAACCATCGTAGGTATAACAGCACCGTAAATAAAAATACATTCAGAAAATACTTGATTTGAAATTGATGTTAGATACTCTGCTGTTGCAAGGATATATCTGATATTCTTTCAGAATGAATGAAGTAGTGAAGTAAATTAAATTTATGTTTGAAATTCTTGAGATCAAGAGACTTGATAAGAGACAGAGTGCAGCTGTATTTTCAGAATCCTTATGTAGACAACTTTTGTAAACTTGGAAGTGACTGGGGGACTATTTTATTCCTGTAATGTTCTCATTCACATTACACCTTAAAGAATTTGTTTCATGTTGACTTTTAAAAGGACTGATGTAGCTGAATGGTATTGGTAATGTCTTTGCTTACAGTAGGTAAAACCATGCATTATATTCTGATTAGAGACTACAAGACATGTTGTGCTTGATTTCACATGCCTGCCTGCTCCTCACTGGAAATTGAATAATCAGTTTGAAAGTTTAATTCAAAGTTGAATGTTCTTGGTTCTTTTTTAAGACCCTGGAAAAAGTAAGAGCCCTTCCTTGCCTTCGGTAAGGGAGTTACATGCACTAAGAATGCCACCAGCAGTCCCCATGGGCATGTGGAGACTTTGGCTGTGAGGTAAGGAATGTGATCCTGTGTTACTGAGGAAGATAATAAGAAAGCAGTAGGCAAAACCGGAGGTAATGCCTTCCTCCTCTTTCTGGTCTTTCTTCTTCCTTGGTGAGATTGGTTTCACTGAATGTAATGCACATAAGTCCCCTGACTATGTAAATTTTTCCCCCACTAGCTGCCAAGCTTCACCTTAATTGTAGCATAGGCATTACTGTTGCAGGTTGCTTTGAGTTTCACTGTGTCTGTCATTCATTTGCTTGCTACTCATAATCATTACAGTGAAAACAATATGGAAAATGGCTAAAATGAAAAGCTCGCCAAGCTGAAGGGGAGGAGGAGCAGAAAAAGAGAGACGTAATGAAAAAATAGCTAGGTATGTACCAGATACATTCATGTATCTGCCTTGTTTATTCAGGACTATTAATAGAATAATGGGACATTAAGCGCTCTCTGGGTAAAAGGCTTGGTAGTTTGAGGGGGTTTTGTTGTTGGTTGTTTTTTTTTTTTAAATCAAAGACTTTTTGTGGAGAAAATGCATGTATAGGGATGTAGTCAATTTAATGGTACAAGCAGCTGGTAAGAATTTTTCCCAAAAGAGATTGTAGGTGAGTTACATTGTGTGTTTTAATATGAGTTTGTTTACAATTAGTTTCAAGGTAGCAGGAGAAATATGCCTGTATGCACAAGTCTGGAATATTAACAGTGGTTATAGCACTAATAGAACTTCCAACAAGCTTGGATTCCTTCTGTACTACTACCCAAAACTATACAATTGCAGAGCTGTAAAAACCTGTTGAGGCAGATAGGAAATTGTGCATCACATATGCACTACTTTGAAATAAAAAATTCTTTTTGTTTTGCAGTAATTGCACTTTTATCAGATTTTCCTATCTTGCCATCTCTGATGCCTCCTCAGGTAGTCAGGAAAGGAATGCAGAGGGCAGAGAATGGGCAGAACCTTGATGACACCTTTCTGTCTGCGTGCTTCACACTGTAGTTACAGCAGCAGGTCAGACACCACACATAGTAAAGACGTGTGATAGACTGTTTTTCCCCTGAGGAGGAGGAAGATAATCTCAGATCATAATCTCCTTCCTAGTTGCTCCATGGGCAACAATACAATGATTTTTACTTTGGATCAGGTTACATACTGGCAGTTTAGCTCTTACTAACTGTTGTTAATTTATCTGATGGTTTTGTAGTTTTTGTAAATAAATGCTGCATTTTACTGTAGTTTTTTGTGCAATTCTTGGTGCACTGCCGTGCCTTCAAATCCCCTTTAAGGTATACAGTTATCAAACAAACGGAGCAGAAGCATGTAGGTTCTCCGTGTGGCACATCAGGAGCTTATAGAACAGTTACATGTTAAAGAGGTTTTCATTTCTGTTTTCCATAAGCATTTGCACAGTGGAGAAAGGTATCCTAGAGCCTGTGTGCTGCTTTAAAGGTGGCATTTTGGATAAGTTATATGGTGGAATAAGTTCTTATAAATTCTCCACCTCAAAGGTCATTGTAACTCTTATCTCCTGATTTCACTTGCACTTGCAATCTGGAGAGAGCAATACCATTTTCTTGTCCATCAGATGTAAAAAGCAGAATTTCTGCTATATAAATGCAGTACAATATGCAGCAA
The DNA here is from genome assembly GCF_000690835.1 of Fulmarus glacialis. Lineage (NCBI taxonomy): Eukaryota > Metazoa > Chordata > Aves > Procellariiformes > Procellariidae > Fulmarus > Fulmarus glacialis. The sequence continues at coordinate 7,812 of NW_009233764.1, read as the reverse complement.
CTATGCAGTCAAGGAGTTGGAAACCTCAGCTATTGGTATGCAGCAGATCTCCTCATAACCTGTTTCACCTTTGTTTCATTGAAGTAATTATTTTCTTATTATGATTGGATACCATTGTCAAATGAATCTGTGTCATAGAATATGTGTTATATCATACTTCCTTTGGAAAACCAGCTTTACTCATACATTAGAATACTCCATTTTGATGTGAGAAATAGACACTAACTTCTCCTTCATTGTTATGGATCAGCAGAGGTCTCTAGTAGGTGAATTTGCGTGGGATTGATGAAGGGCTATGGAAAAATGTCTTGGCTGCAATCGTATTTCTATAGCCTTTCCCAGGCATGGCTATAGAAGAAAACTGTTAATTTCCTTTTTCATTGAAGTTCCTTGAGAAAGGAAAGTGGCTGTAAATCTGGCTGTGTGGTTTTGGCGGTGGCATTGTAGAAATAAATCAGGATAGGCTTGGGATGGTGTAACATGTTTTTCTCAGAATATGGATAACAGTGTCCAAAACTTAAAGAAGATTTCAGAAAATCCGTGTCTGCTTATTTTCAAACTCTGTTAGAAGGTGACAGAGTGAGTGTAATGGGATGAAGCTGAGGAGGAGAGATTATATTAAATGTCAGAAATAACTGTACTATTTTGGAGTAGTTTCCCAAGGGAAGTGTGGGATGCTTCATATCTTTGAAGTTGTGTTTAAAATGAGACAGGGCTAGAAAACATAGTACAGTACAGTAAATGAGTAATGCATCCAGCCCTAGGCAAGTGAAGGAAAATGGGCCTGCTTGGTGCTTTCCAAACCTGATTTCTCAGACTTTATAAAATCAATTACACTTTTTTTTTTTAATAAAAATGCTTTTTCTGCATCCATTCACAGAATTTATTTCAAAGTTCTCTTCTTTGCACTTGTAATTAGTCTAATCAACCATTCCATAAAAGCCAAATGTCATTAAACATTGTTATAATGTCACTTGGGAGATTATCTAGCAAATGAGTGTATCTGTGACAAATCTGATCTTTAGTTTTCAGAAGATATGGAAAAAAATTTCATCAGACATTCATCTTCTTTATACTCCCAGCTGAGTCAACAAGTGTTGGCAGTTGCTGCCAACAGGATGTTGGCTCACATGAATAAACGGTCTGGTCAGTTATGGCCAATCTTCTCTGCCTATTTGAAAGCCCTGGACCCTGACTTTGCTCTTGTCTTTCTGTGGTTGTGTTTCTGCACTTACAGAAACCCTTGACTACTTTAGTGTAATTTTGTGACTACCCACCTGCATCTTACACTTTTGGGTAGGATTGGAGTTTTTGGAATTGCTGCATTGCTTAAAAAAACCCTTCACATCGTGGTTTAAAATATCAGGAGTATATCCTCTTAAATGGTATAAACCAAGCTTTCTGCATTAGGCAGGGCAGGTTAGACTTGATTCATGGGAATCCTTTCTATTCTGTCCAGACCTTGAAGATACCATGCTACTTCACAGCACTTTATAGAATCTTCCTTTTTTTATGCCTTGAGATGTCTACTGGCTTCCTGTTTATTTGCTGTCCTTTACTTCAAGGGCAGATGTATTTCGAAGTATATTCAATTTGTAAAGGTCATTTACAGGTCTACATGCAAATGTAAAATGTTATTTGTACTTCATACTCTTATTAGACTTGCTAATTACATGAGGCAATTAAAACAAGTGGAGGCAGAGGCTTTAATCAATACTTATCTCAGCAGTAAAAATGTATTGCATCAAACGTATTAAAAATAAATAGTAAAGGTTAGCTGGCTGAATTCAGCATCAATAAAATTAACTTAATTTAAACCAAGAATGCAATCAGTGGATAAATAACACTTCACAAAAATGCACATGCGAACATGCAGTGGAATTAAAAGCAAGCATAATTTGGCACCTGATTGAGCTGGACTTCCTGTTATGGTCCTGGCTTTTACGTTAGCCTTATTTTCATAGTTTATATCCAGAATTTTTGTTGCTTGTTTTGCTAGGTGAATGTGAATGCAGTTGTGGCTTAGTGCGTTTTCTCAAAAATTCCATGAAATCAACTTTTTCAGTTTTTATCTGCTTTCCAAACATCCAAAATGGAACAATTTTGTGAATACGCCATGGTTTTGTGGTGATATTGGAAGCTTTGCAATGAACGGATTGGATTGCCTTGCCTTGCTTTTTTTTTTTTCTTTTTTTTTTTTTTTTTTTTTTTTTTTTTTTTTTTGGCACTTCCACTGACATGGAACAACAGATGCCTTCCGGGTTGATAGAACTTACATAGCAAACACCCCAGCACAGTGTGTTTCTAGACTAATAGAAAGCCCAGTTCCTCTGGGAGAAAACGGTTGTTGATGTTCCACCTTACATTTGACTTAAAAAATTCCACCTTCTTTTTCTGATGTGTGTCTTCGTCTTACACCCTCTCTCTTGGAGAGTCAGCCTTCTGACTCTCACACCCCAACATGTCCCACTCGTCACACCACAGGGTGCTTGATGCTGATGATGGTGCAGAGAACAGCTGGAATGAATGAATACAGAACAGAGGTGTCAGACTGGCAAATGTGCATCTTGCTGCAGTAAGTTACCTTGTTTATTGCTGTGATAGCCTGTGATATAAAAGGCAGTAAGGTTTCCGAGGGGAAATCTGTTTTGTTTGCAAGGTGGTATCTTTTGTCAGATCAAATGACACACATTAAAATGTTCATATTTCACTCAGAAAAACAGTAGTTAATGTTACTGCCAAGGACTAAAAGTATATATACATGTATTGGTCTTTGTTGCTATATGTTATATAAATATACTTTGTGTTATGTGCTGATGTTATCTGTTTATGTATCATTGAAGATAAAAAAAGGATGTCTTAATATAATTAATGTGCAATTATAAATTGTTTCATAAATCACTGCACATATTATGGCTCTTGCTTGCAGGGTAGATTTATATACACTGTACAAAATTTAGACATCAATAAGCATATTTTAAACTTCTAATCAGAATTAATTCAAGATTCAGAGACATCTGTAGCTTCTGCTGACACAGGTAGGAGCTGAAGATGCCGTGTATTCTTTGAATCGAATAGCTATTTTCTTAATTGCTAAAGTTAAAATATGCAAGCGGGAGAACTTGTGTATTCTCTGTAGTCAATATAAAGTCTTGAAATGAGTTTTAATAGCTTTAGTGTGCTAAATGATATAATGCTATATAACATTCTTCATGAAATCACAGTCACTTCAGTTTTGTATTGTTGCCTTAGGTCATAGAGGTTTGGAACATATTATTTTCTAAATAAAAAAAAATTTAGTATCTCCTTTACTATATTATGAAAGTTCCCCTGCATATCTGAAAATATGATTAAATGTCTTCAAAAGAGGAATTTAATCTTCTGGGCCACTGACATCGTAAATTCTTGATGTTTTTTGAGTCAGCAGATCCAGATATTTTTCCTGGATTGTGGACTTTTTCAAGATTTTTTTTTTTTTTTTTTCCTTAGTCTAACTGTTCTTTTCTTATTATGAGGACCATGCTATCAGACATTATTCAGGCAAAAGATGAGCTAGGCAAAATCCTCTGAACTTAGTAGTATTAGAATTAGATACGTCTATTGGATATTGTCTTTGACGCTATTTTTTGAAGGCTCAGACATTGTAATTTATCTTTCTGAACTCTGTCATGTTTCTTTATGAACCCATGCTGTGATACTGAATAGATGGAAGACTCATTAATTTGTTTCAGTAAAGAAAGTAATTAAAGAAATTAAAATTAAAGTAAATAAGTTAAAATTGAAGAAATCCATGAATTTCTTTAGTATGTTTCATTAAAGAAGACTGCGTAAAATCCTTCTGTTTATATATAGAATGGAAGGAGTGGGGGTTAATTTTGGAAACCCATAGCTTACTGTAGAATTTTCTATTAAATTTTATTTGATGATCTGTTTTAAGACAGTTTTCTGTGACCTTCCAGGAAAAAATTTCTTCCTGGCAGGAATATTTGGACAAACCTTGAGCTGGCCAAATATTAACATGCTTGTCCAACACTGCTTTCTTGTTCAGCAACTAATTGAAGACCTCTTTTGGAAAGGTTTTGGTCAGCTAAACAGTAAATAGGAACAGTACAGTTTATCATCAGGAACAGAGGGCTTGAATATTGCTTTATAATTACTGAATGCACTGAAATATGTATGCCGTTTTAGATGAAAATAGATTCTACTGAGATTTATATGAAATCTACCACTGGCTTAGCAGGGGTGTTTCAGGAACTAATCCATTGTTCTTCATGAATACTTTTACCAAATGATAATACTTTTGAATACTAGCTCTTTGTTGAAGTGAAATCTTTATGAAAAAATGCCAAAATCAAGAATCAAAGTCAATCTGAGGGTTTCCTTATGAATGATGTGGGGCTGGTACAAGGGCTTGTTATGAGCTACAAGAGATCTTTATTTCCAGTCCAGGATTGGGATTTGGGACAGCTTGGTCATGAATTCTGAGTAACATCTGTGAAGTGAGTTTATTTCCTCAGTCTAAGTCTACTGAGCCAATAATGATGTATTTGCAGTATGACTGACTCTGATCAGAAATGAAAATCTGTATAGCTATCAGTTATGATGGAAATGCATTTAGAAATACAGCTGATAATATTCTAGGGAAGACCTTTGGTATCTTTTTGATATCTTTTGAAAATATCCCTAATGTCTTATTTGATTACTTATCAAATATCAGAAATGGGTTCTATGTCCTGCTTCAATTATGTCACTAAACTAGTGCTTTCAGAAACTGATCTGAGTCAAGTTGCTCTTTTTTACATCACTGTAGCTCAGTATAGAATATGGACCATTAAAGTTGATGGGAACATTAGTGACACATAAGGGTTAAAGATAAACACCCATTGTTACTGGAGATCTTTTGACAGAAAAAGTGTTGCATAAATGCTGAACACTTTTCTGTTAAACTGGAGATGCTTACCAACTGTGCTAAAATTGGTTCTTAACAATCGTGCTTATCTGTCATGTTTTCAAATGGAAAGCTATTATGGAACATGGGACTTGGACAGAATTATGAAAAAAATTGGACTCCAGGGTGATCATGGGTCTGTTCACTGTGCTGTTTTTTCTTAGGGATAATAATTGTCAGGATAAAACATAGAATAGCCTCAGGACTGTTACAAAATATAGTCAGGGGCTATATAGATAGAATCAAGACTGGGAAACGATCATAGGAACTAGATGAAGACTGAAGCTGCAGTATTTCTTTTTTAATTAACATGGTTTTACTTTACACTGAATATTTTGTGAGGATGAAGTGAGACAAAATATCTCACTTCTGAAGGTGCTTTGGCTATCAGGGAAAAAAATGCTCAGTCCAAGCTGTCTTTATACAAAAAGGAACAATTTGGGGTAACATTTAATGAAATGGTGTACTGATACAGTGACTAATCCTGAGATGAAGAATTTATCCCTGTATTTGAGGTCAGTTTGAGCTGAGGGAGCTCATCAAGTGTTTTGAGCCAGTCTGGACTGCATGTTTGAAAAGCAATGCCAATATAAGGCTTAATGGACTAATCAGTAGCCTGTTTGTATGGTAGGTATGTCAGAAGGGGGAAGAATTTTATTAAATTTATGTACTAGTAAGTCATTCCCTCTGAGAGTCACATAATTTGATTACAGAACACATAAACATTAGGAAAGTCTCTTAAAATTATTTGAAGGCAACAAGTACCTCTATTGTTACTCTAGAACAGTTATACCTACAGATTTTACCTACTATAGTTTGTATTTATTGCATACCATTTAACTTGATCATTGAGCAACTGATTGAAATTGTAGGGGAAAATTTGTGAAGCAATGAACCACTCATCGTGAACAATTCTGACAACATTAGGGCCTTGAATAAGTGATCTCTGTCTAATGTAACGATCAGCTAGTTCTCATGTCTTTATATGGCTAAACCATTTTTCAAATGGTTTGTGCTTTTGGCGGGGGGACAGGTTAGTTAAGAAATCCACTTGAGTTTTTATCACTTATTTTAATTACTGTCCTGATTGTCCAGGCAGAGCTCAGACTTCAGAGAGCTCAATGTGGTTGCACAAATTTTCCTGTCTCAAATCTTTTAAATCGTTGGCCTCGGTTCTGTAAACAGATCCACACAGAAAGAGTTTGAGATCTGTGCTTCTGATCTACTGCAGTCAGTGGATATCAGGACACTGAGAAAGAGGAAAGCAGTGGAGAGCTGGCTGTGGGGTGGCTGCTGCTACTGTGAAACAAAACACAGTAAATACAGATAGTGAGTGGGTAGACAAATGCAAAACGGGTGAGCCTTAGAAGTGATGGGATTATTTGCTTACATAAACTAGGTAGCTTGATGGTGGATTTAAGAGATGAGAAGATATTTGTTTATTTGCATAAATAGAAGCATTAGATGACAGTGGAAATGAAAAGACACTGTAATGCAAAACTATAGGACCAAAGCACAATGTTAGACAGCTCAGTTGCAGGAATGTAACTGATCAGAAGCATTAGTAGTGACAAAAATCAGAATGTTTTTCTGTACATTAATGTGCCAAATACTTGATGTTTGAATTCTGACCATTTTTGACAGAAAGTACCTATGTTTAATTAGAATAGGGATTTAATTAGAAGCAAATACAATATAAAGTCAGCAAGTGACAAGTTGATTTGGTCACAAAAGTGATTTAGTGATTGGGAGTGGGAAGGGGACTACATCAACCCACTTTGGATCAACCTGAGGAGGACCATGAGACAACAGCAGTGATTTTTCTTCCCCCATCCCCACCCTCACTGAAAGGATTGTTTTGTCTTAATGGAACAGTTCATTCCTACATGTAAAAAGCCTTCTTACTGTCCTGTGTGCAGTATTGTAATTGAGCTGTAAGTTTCTAATCCCTGTCCAGGATCCTTATCTATCATCTTCAATAATATGGTATATGTGCCCAACGAATGTTATAGTTCCACCAGTGAACAAGTCTTGTTATACTCACATGAAGTAGCGTATTGTTTTAGAGACAATTGTTTATGGCAATTGTGACTCAAAATAGTAGAAACTCAGCATTTGTTACATTATCAGAAGGTGTGTCTGAGAAACAATAGCTTCTGCTGTCTTTTGACTGGAAATAATTGTCACGCTCTTGCACAATTTACTGCAATGGTTGCATCTGTGTATTAAACATGCATGGGATGGGAGTGGGAGAAATGTACATTATCATTAAGCTTCTTGTCCTGCTAACTTTACCCTGTGATCTTTAACATAAAGCTTTTATTAGGCCGTTTGTTTCCTTGTGATCAGCATGGCTATCTCTTTTTCTAAAAACAGTCACTCACAAATCGAGGTCCAAGCTTTGATGGTCTCACTTGTGTCTGAATTCCGTAAGTCTTCCAAGTTTAAGGTAATTGTGATTTCATTTTTTCAATTGAACTTGAACAGAAGTAGTCTATTGATTTTTAAAATAACGATTAAAATGTAATCTGTAGCCTACATACCTGATCCAAAATGAGAAGAAATAATTGGTCAATAGAGTAATGTTTTGCTGTCATATTATATTGAATCTTGCAGAGTTAGTTATGTCAAATGGTGATTACTAATGCTGTGAGAATAGCCAATAACACTGCATGATTTCTCTTTAGGCTAATAATTATGATAAAAAATGTATAGTAAATGTCACAGACGCATAGTTTGCTGAATTTGAGTAGGCTTCAAGCATGGAAAGAGCAAGCATTCATAGTTTCCTTGTGAAGTAAAATTCGTGTAAATAGCATTGACAAAGTAATGAGATTTCCTTCCTCCCTCCTCCCCCTCCCCCC